>NC_087207.1:69179713-69197213 GCF_015104395.2 Macrobrachium nipponense
AATTGATGTACTGTTAAATTATGTCCCTGAAAATTAACAATTATTCACTGGTATTCACTTCATTATCTTGTTGATTTATTGAGTAATTTGTTTATTTTATTTACTGATTCGTGTATTCGGCCTTTTCATATATATATATATATATATATATATATATATATATATATATATATATATATATATATATATATTTATATATATATGTGTGTGTGTGTATGTTATATATATATATATATATATATGAATATATATATATACACAATATAATGTGGCACCAACTGGCACTTGAGCAACAAGATTCAATAGCCTCCCTCTTGACCCAACAAGCCCGTTCCTCACCTCCCGAAAAAAGAATCCATCTTTTCTCCCGAAATTGACTAAAGGACCATTGACCACCTCCTTCCGGGGGATATATGAGCAGACCCACAATTCCTAATTAGGAATTGTAATCAGGAGCTCCGCCCGTCCCTCCTTACTGCCTCAGGAGTCCTTTGAGATTGCAACTGAAGAAGAAGAAGGAGAAGAAAATCCTTTGTACTTAAACACTCTAAGCGGTGGCGTGGGCGAGGAAGATTGCAACCAGTAAACTGAAGGATACTGGAGGATTTTTGATCCCTGTCATGTTGGAGGATACCGGAGGATTTAGAAATTCAAGGGTATCTTGTAGGAAACCCAATGATTAAAAATTTTCCAAGGGATAAAGGATGGGTCTCAAGGATTAACCCATTTTGGAGACTTGAAGGATACCCGAAAAATGACTAATTTAAGGATGGCGGAGGACTCTCAAGGCTTACATGGACAAATGGACAGTGATGGATGCTTAAGGAGTAATACAGGAAGAGATTCGGGGATTTACTAATCCTGTAGGATAAGCAATAAAAAGGACCCTGAAAGAACTTTGCTAAATAGACAATCCAAAGGATGCAGAAGGATGCAAGTAAGTATATCAATCCAAATGATGATGGAACATACAAGTAAGTCTATGAATCTAAAGAATACTGAAGGATACAATTAAGTATATCAATCCAAATGATGCTGAAGGCTACAAGGAAGAATATCAATCCAAAGGAGGCTGAAGGATACAAGGAAGCATATTAATCCAAATGATAGCGAAGGATAAGAGTAAGCATATCAATCCAAAGGATGCTGAAGGATACAAGTAAGTATATCAATCCAAAGGATGTTGAAGGATACAAGTAAGCATATCAATCCAAAGGATAGTGAAGGATGCAAGTAAGTATATCAATCCAAAGAATGCTAAAGGATAGAAGGAAGCATATTAATCCAAAGGATGCTAAAGGATAGAAGGAAGCATATCAATCCAAAGGGTGCTGAAGGATACAAGTAAGCATATCAATCCAAAGAATGCTAAAGGATAGAAGGAAGCATATCAATCCAAAGAATGCTAAAGGATACAAGTAAGCATATCAATCCAAAGAATGCTGAAGGATAGAAGGAAGCATATTAATCCAAAGGATGCCGAAGATACAAGTAAGCATATCAATCCCAAGGTAATGACAGCCGTGGGTGTCAGATGGTCCTTCGTGAGAATCGGAAACACGAGGAACCAATAATCAAAGGGGAGAGAGACACGACGATGAGGGAGATAATAAGGAGATTATGAGGAGATGATGATGATGATGAGAGGAGGAGGAGGAGGAGGATGAAGGGGATGAGGATGATGGCTGAGGATGCAGGCGGCGGAGGAGGAGGAGGATGAAGGGGATGAGGATGATGGCTGATCAGGAGGAGTTTCAGGCGTGGTGATTCATCAGACGAGGAATAAAGGAGGATAGGAATTATCCACACACGGTGCAGATGGATGAACTGGAGTTTTCCGTTACATTAATCTGTAACGGGTAGGTGTCAATGGAGTATAAATGAATAAATAAATAAATAAATTAATTAGTTAATTAAATAATATATATACATAAATCCCTTTAGGTGTCAGTTATCACAGGGACATAATGAATTCTATGTTAAGCCTTAATTGTTTAGAAAACAATGAAGGTTTAACGTAGAATCCATTATATCTCTGTGATAACTAACACCCAGAAGAACTTATATGCTTGGTCCCAGCATATATATATATATATATATATATATATATATATATATATATATATATATATATATATATATATTATATTATATCCGGGTAAGGCCCGGCCTGAGTAATCTGTATACACTGAAAATACATTAAAACTTTTGTTATTTCTTTCCAGCGCCCCTCTTAAAAGATATGCAAATGCACAGGAAGCCAGCTATAGATGTATATCCAGGGGGTTAGAAGGAAGAGAGAGAGAGAGAGAGAGAGAGAGAGAGAGAGAGATACGAGAGAGAGAGAGAGGAGAGAAGGAGAGAGAGAGAGTGGGATGCTGATTTTTATTGTTTCGTAGATTACGTTTCCTCATCAGTTACTCTCTCCGCTGTTAGTTATAATGAACCTCTGTCCTTTTTCTGGCAGAAAGGTCTTTGATGTCGAAGTTGAAGAGTCCTCTTGTGATCAATCGATTTCATGGAGTATTCATTTCAGAATCTGACTATGTGCTTGTCTGTCTATCTCAAATTCCATGCGTAGGCCCTCTCTCTCTCCTCTCTCCTCTCTCGTCAATCTCTCTCTCTCCTCTAATCTCGTCTCTCTCTCTCTGTAAATATATAGATATTCAATAACATCCATATTTATAACCCATGAGACTTAAAATTATGGAGAGGTTCTCTTCAAAGGTTTGGCCATCATACATGGGTAAGAGCGTTTATGTATTTTTGCCTGTACAAATTGAAGAGGGCTGGGCAAATACACCTTGATGTACAGGCTAAAAGGAACACTTTTATTAATATTAAAATTTACGTAAAGGAAATGAAGAACAGCTACCTGAATAGGCGGACGTAAAAGGCATGTAAGATCAAACTTGAACGTAAGAGCAATTCTGTAACGAGAAGTGAGATTACTTTTTTAAAAAATTATAAAGAGAATTATATAGTTCAAGAAAGAAACAGAAACGAACGAGGAAAAGTAAATAGGGGTAAAGTTCTTCTGTTCTATTTGACAGTAATTTAATCTATTTGCGTAGGATAGAAAAAAGTGGATAACAGGACGGAGAAATAAAGAAATGGAGAAAAAGAAACGTGTAAAATTATTCTCCTTAGTTTGAACGCCATCAAATTCAATTTATAGTTTCTGACAAATTATGAGTTCAAGTTACCTCAGACGAGTCCTACAGAGAACACCAGTTGCAGTTAATCTTGTTAAATCTGTAGGTAAATAAACTAGGAATCATATTTAATATCGTATTTCGTTTTAATTTCTCAAACTTAACCTATAGCTTTATTTTGCCCTTATTGGTACTATTTTTGGAAATTTCCCATGAATATTTCATTTGATCAAGAACATCACGAAGGTATTCCACTATTTTACAGATACTATTTTGTCTCAAGTTCCTCTGAGGCTAACACGTCCTAAATTTTCCCATATCAAGGACTACACCTTTTACTTTAATTACAAGCATTGGATTTCCGTGTTTTCAGTAAAACCTACAACCTAGTTCTTTTCAAAAGCTCGGAATATTGTGGTCACAGGAGATAATCTGTTCTCTGGTTCTCTTAGACTTGTGGTTTCTTTATTTTTGTATTAATCATTTTTCTCCCTTGATTTCTGAACTCTTTAAAGAACGAGAACTAGAACTGGCATAGGATCATCGTAATTTAAAACACCTCAAAAACAATTAGAATTATATGAATAAAGATATGGCCACTATTTAAAAAAATATGCTAAAGAGAAAATATAATACTATTTGTAAAAAAAATACAGAAAAGCACAAGACTGGAATATGCTAATGAGAAAAAATAGCAAGCAGAAATAGTGTATTACAACAAAGGGATATTAGGAGTAATGGATTAGCTATTGAAGGTAAACCAGAAAAAACTAAAAATCCCCCTATGTAACACACACAAAAAAGATAAATAAACGCCTGATGGTAAAGGAATACACAAAAAACTAGTAAACCAGAAAAACTGAAAGTGGGTGGGAGATAACATCCAGAAAACAAGAGTTAGAGGCGGTCTAGTAATAGATGCATTTAATAGAAAGTTAATAGAAGGTTCAACAAAGCTTTACAACGTCTTGTCAGTTGCCTGGTCTGCTGTCTTGCTTTCAGAAAGCAATTAACAGCGCTAATTAATTACAGTTATAATTGTCAGTTCCTAATAGTTTTTTAAAGTTATTGAAGTCTTAAAATATTTGGAGAGATGAAATTATGAGAGAGAGAGAGAGAGAGAGAGAGAGAGAGAGAGATGGAGAGAAGAGAGAGGAAGAGAGAAGAGATGAGCGCGTTGGTGTATCCAAACAGAGAGAGAGACGAGAGAGAGAGAGAGAAAGAGAGAGAGAGAATGAGAGCGCGTTTGAGGTATCCAAACCAGAAAGAGAGGAGTAGAGAGAGAGAGGAAGATGAGAGAGTAATGGTGCGGTGTAACTCCAACAAAGAGAGAGAGAGAGAGAGAGAGAGAGAGAATGAACGCGTTGTGTATCCAACAGAGAGAGAGAGAGAGAGAGAGAGAGAGAGAGAGAGAGAGAGAGAGTAACTGCACGGTGTATCCTTAAAAGAGAAAGAGAGAGAGAGAGAGACTGCCTACATAGTGGATCGCATAAGGTGAGGCAGACAGGTAGACAGCTCGACAGAGAGAGAGAGAGAGAGAGGAGAGAGAGAGAGAGAGAGAGAGAGAGCGGGGTTTAGATTACTTTGCTGACTGACAGACCCAAGGGCATATTTCTCTTTCAGTTCAAAAGCAGGTCAGTGTCAGTGCGCTCGAGCCTCAGCAAAGGTAAAGCATAAAAATCTATAGATGACATAAATACAAGATTAAAACTTGGGCGAAAATATATAAAAAGACAAAAATGGCCACCAGAATGACTTAAATCACGAAGAGAGGTGCATCATTCTCTAATAATATTACGCAACGTGATGCATTTTCAGATCCGAAACAGAGAGAGAGAAAAAAGATGTTGATTGTAGTTTGCAATGAATATTAGAAAAAGTGCGAACTGTAATTGAGACGATGATGATGAACCTACCAAAAATATCGATTGATTGATTCGCCGTTGCAAATTTGCATCTGATCAAGTATGGTCGCTAATATCGATGGATACAAAGAGCAGTTTGGAATAAATAACGATGCTATGGAAACTTACAAAAAATAAATAAATAAATAAATAAAGTTTAGGAGACAAAAAGAAGAAATGAATCCACAGTTTGATATTATAAACCAAGAGTCACAACAGTCCAAACAGTGACGTAAGTACTGATGGCAATGAAGCGTGGTGGATAAAAAACACACACACACACAGATCGAAAAAAAAAGACCAGAATTATCAAGAAAAAAACGAAAACAAGAAGTTTGACTACCAATCTTGCTTGATAGATATCAAAGAGACCTGAACTTGTTCCTTGTTCCCTTTTTTTTTCGTGTTCTACGTGTTTCTCTCCTAAGCAAGACACAGCAGAAGCAGGAGGACCAACAACCTGCCCAACCTGCTTCCTGAGCAGCTTTTGCCCCATCGCCCAGGGGCGCGCCGCCCGCCCGCGGCCAAGTGACCCTTCCCCGCGCCCTCTGACGTTGGAGACGAAGTCCTGGACTCCTTCATGCTTGTACGAGTGGAGGGGCCCTGGCTCTTATATACGGTAGTGGGGAGGACACGATGGTCAGTAGTTCCCAGAGTGGCCGAGTCTGAATATATCATCATTGATGGTTCACACGCAACACGCAAGAAGAGTTTTTTTTTTTTTTTTTTTTTAGGTGAAGATTTTTTATATATATATATCTGACTGATAAGGACGTGCGGGCCCTTCTAATGATGGGCCATCTTCACTCCAGGTCACGCATGTATGTTGCTAACGCACGCATGCTCATATTCACAGGTGTGTATGCGCGCACGCAATGACTCTACCGGCCGAGAAATGTATTCGGATATCTGTTTTGTTTTTAGCGTTATTTTCTGAGGTTGTAGCGAGAAACCCTCTACTTGTCACCCCAAGAGAAAAATGATTGTCAGTACAATAGTTGAATAATATTATTATTATTAAAAAGGGTTTCGTAATTAAATTCTTGCCGGTTTTATACCCACACACACACATATATGCATACATACATACATATATATATATATATATATATATATATATATATATATATATATATATATATACATATATATATATATATATATATATATATATATAAATATATTATATATATATATATATATATATATATATATATATATATATATATATATATTATTTATATATATATGCACATATGTATATTATCTAATATATATATATAATATATATATATATATATATATATATATATATATATATATATATTACTTATTAATTGGATTGGAGCTGAGAAATGTTGGGGGATTTATTCAAATGTGCAGCAAGTTCTTAGAAATAAATAGTAAATACATGTAAGTATATTTATGAAAATATATAATTATAATATAATTAACATAATATATAAGATATATTTATATATACATTATATTATATAGATTATATAAAGGTCGGGGGGGGAGGTCGATGCCATGAAGGAAAAATGAAAAGACGAGAACTGCCATGATCTTTCGGTCTACACGATCCTTTACTCGAGTAGACCGAAAGATCTTAGCAATTCTCGTCTTTTCATTCTTCTTCCTTGGCATCATCTTTATTTATTCATAGCATCACGTGTTATATATTCCGTGATGAAGTTATTCATATATATCTATATATATATATATATATAGATATATATATATAATAGATATATATATATATATATATATATATATATATATATATATATATATATATATATATATATATATATATATATATATATATATATATATATATATATAGAGAGAGAGAGAGAGAGAGAGGAGAAGAGAGAGAGAGAGCGAGAGAGAGAGAGGAGAGAGAGAGAGAGAGAGAATTTACTGGCTTGGTCTCAAGGTTATCTAAGAAAAGGGATTTTCATTTAAAAAAAAAAGGAAATTATTTCACACAGTAAAGAAAACTGAGTTTCTCTTCCACTCATTTTAAATGCCGTTGGCTTCAGAGCGGTATTTACAGCTACTTAATTTTTTTTTCTCTCTAAAAAAAAAATGCTACTGTTTATTCTACATAATTGTCCGCTATTCAACTTAACCCATCATACTTCTAACATTTACTCTCTCGGCTCTTAAAGCGATTATGTAAAAACGTCACCCTTGAGCTCTTCAGGCGAAATGATGGCCATTTTAAATATATATATATATTATATATATATATATATATATATATATATATATATATATACAATTTATAAGATACAGCTTCAGAGCTTTTATAACATTAAACCAAAGAAATTATTTTAATATTTTATGCAGACGTCTAATACCCACCCGTCTTTCTTCCTATCTTCTGAGACTCTTCAGGATATTACCGTAAGCCTCATGATGAATTTTGAAATGGTGAACCTTGTGACAAGGTCAAGCAAAACAAAACGATAGAAAAAACATGGTTTATTGAAAATTCCACGAACGAAAACCTTGAAGAATTCCGCATAGTCTCTCTACGAATGACAAAACATTGCAAAAATTGGATAATTCAAATATATACGTAAATGTAAATTATATATTCTCCGGAACTTCTGTGACACCCTGAGAAACACCAAAAGACCGCCACCCCCCCCCCCCCCCCCCCCCCCCCCCCACCCCCCCCCCCCCCACCCCCCCCCCCCCCCCCCCCCAACGACTCCCCGTGTTAAGAGCCGCTGCTCTAGAGTATCCGGACAAGAAAACCTAATATATAAAAGTGGGCGTCTAGACATTCTAGTGATCGATAAGACATCACATGTTCTTCCTTTACCTTGCGTGATTGGATGTGTTTGCCTCATGTGACTAAATTTTGGATTTTCAATAAATTCTTGCTAGCTTTTGTGTCGAAAATAATTCTTGTGTTATATATCGTCTGTTCTTTGGATGACCAGCTGTTAGTAATATATTCTTTGACTCTTTCGGGTTTACAAGATAATATGGCCACTGATGCTAAGAACTCGAGTAACTGTCGATGTCAGTAATATCGAAAAATCCATTACATTGCCTTTATATATTATATTATAATTATATTATAATTTTCTATCATAATTCAAGAATTAACAAGATATTTTTTTCAGGTCGCCAATCTCAGAAATAATCAACGATTACTTCGAAGGAATCGTTTATCTTGCTCAAGAACTGAACTCTGTCTTTATAATGCAAAATGGGGAAATTAATGATAACGATGGCATTCAAATTTAGAATTAAGATATTTGGCGGGAATCCTCAATTGTCTACTTAAGCATTCTTGGCAAGTTTGCTTAATATGGTCACCTCGTTACTGCCATCCGTTTGCGAGCAAAGTATGAGTACATTCGTTAGTACGGTTAATGTTGATATAAATGCATCTACATTAACTTAACACATGTAATTTAGAGGTTGTCAGCGCCAATGTTTGCCTCTAGTCCTAAACATATTTAAAAGAAGTTAGATATTTTGATCAATTTTAGGTAATCTATTTCATTTACTATCATGATCATGGTGACTGAAACACTCTGATCACTTGGCAATACTCCTTGGAATGGTCCTTCCTTTGTCCTAAAATCCACAGAACTTCATAAACTAACATCTGGGGATCCCTATGGCAACAGAGCCAGCGCGAATTACCAAATGACCTTCATTTTAGAGCCCGTGAAAGGAACCTGGAATTTCTAGCCTTTTCAGGGAACTTGGAATTCCAATTCTTCCAGATGATCTTGGAATCTTGGTCCTTGAGAGTATAACTTGGCGTCTCATGAACTTTTGAAATAAACCTTAGTTCTTGAGCATCGAAAATATTGAGGTCAAGATCCTGAACATAGGACACAAAACTTAAGATCCTGCGTTTATAAATGAAATCCTGGCATCCTTCGAATTTGCAAGAAATATGATCATTTCAAAGCAAGGAGGCCATCTTTACTTGGTGGGCCAACTGGTTCTTAAAAACGAAGATACAGTGAATACTACCCGGAAAAAATCCACCGTGCATTTTCCTAACTTATCGATATTTTTACATATCTAATTCTTCATCAATTAATTTTTCGTTTTTTTTCTAATTTCTCATCTTGCCTGTCTGTATTTCCTACGATCTTCTGTAACTCCTGTCATATGAACGTCATATTCCTGGAAAGATTGAATTTTAGCTCATGAATCTTGAAGGCTTGGTCTCCATGATCTTCTGTAACTCCTGTCAAATGAACGTCATATTCCTGGAAAGAATTAACTTCAGCTCATGAATCTTGAAGGCTTAATGCACATGAAAAGGGGGTTAATTTTTTGAATAATGATTATCACAGTATATGTACATAACGATACAAAAGGATGAGAACGAGCATAATAATGAACTCCAATCCAACCTGCAGTTTGTAAGTAGGTGGATAAATTGCCATTTAATGATCATAGAGCTTTATAATGAGGATGATTACAACGAAATGGTTGGGTGTGAGGTAGAAGTATTAGGGCTTGTGCCTTGTATGATAAGGCGCCCTATGAGGTAATGTTAGACTAGCGATAATCTATACGCTAAGTCGGTTGGTATTGCACTTCCATCTTCAATGGAGTGTCTGGGGTTTTGGGGTAGATCCACTTACGAAGTCGGTATTATCTTTACGACGATGTGTTAAACTCATGGTTCGGTGAGGTTTCTTGTAGAAAAACACAAGGATTAAAAAAATAGTATATTCTTCTGAAGTTTTACATGATGAAGATCAGGTATGATCGTACAAGTCTTCTATGACGATAGCTTGATCGCTTCTGCCAATGATGATGGCTAATCCTATTCCTCTACATGATAAAGCTTAGGTAAAGAGGTACAGGTCTTCTAATGACGATAGCTAACTCTGTTCTCTCCTGTCTACATCTCTGTTACAAGTTATGAAGGAACAGACAGTAGTTTCGAACATAGAAACATACTATCAGATGACTAGTTTCATACGAACACACAATCGAATGAGACACGCTACAGATCACGTAGGCCGTTTGAATAATAGGTCGGGGTAGTTGTCTCAAGCAGGGAGCTTGGACTAATGTTTATAAACAATTGAATGACTACAGGTGACGGCATGTTATCTTAGCTTACATACTTATTGTATACGTCATCTTTAGCGTCTCTAGTCTGATCAACATTCCTGCAAGCAATCTGGTTGACCTCTTTAGTTTAGACTTTTCTTTTATATATGGACTAACATTCCTATTTTTATTATGTAAACACTTACATTAGCTCGGTCAGCTACCAAACCAACTACTGAATATTACTCACTGTTGACTTGCATTTGACTTATAGGAGTGTGATACAGACACTATGTGAATATATATATATATAAGTAAATAAAAATTCATGGTGTACATGAATTGATTCAAGTAATAAAATATAAAACAATGATATTGGTAAATAATAGTGATCACATGATATATAATGATACAGTTTTTCACTTCATCTCATTAAGATACATATGCTACAGAAAATATAATGTACTTTTGATAATTGCATAGAATGAAGATTAACATGATAAAAATCATATTTTAACTGATAAAAATTTTCATATATGAATTGATAACATTATTAATGTTTATTCTGATTGATTCGTTGATTTTTATGCTAAATGTTATATATCTGATTAGTAATTCATATACTAACTCATAAATAACTGCAGATATTGGTAAGATAAAAGGTAACAGATTGATTATAGGCTACCTGATTTGTTATACATATGTATATGGATTCATATAATATGATTAATATATGTGCACTTTAAATAGATTCCTATGCGTACCACCGCAAAGATATATTTAGATTCTGTTATTTATGATCATTTATATATAGGATACATGATACTTATATATATAGGATACATGACCGAGGTTATACTTACTACACTTTTAACTAGCTTTCGAACAACTTTTCGTCCATTACACAGTTCCAGACAACCACCTTTAGCCAAATGAAACGGCCTTTTTCAATGGTTAAAACAAGGGGAAAATTTGCCTGGGCGGGTCCAACGTTCCATTTTGCGCTCATACTTATTCTCTGCATCCTAAGCTACACGATTACGTTCGCGATGAATAAAAAAAAAACATCCCCAGCACGAGTCCTTCGCCAGCAAAGTAGAGTTGAATATCCTTCGGGTCGTAATTGTCGGAAGTAGTCCCTTTTGTAGTCGAATTCCGACAGCCGCTGGAGCGTTCCGCATGAAAACGAGATTAACGACGAGATACGGTGTCGGTCGAAGAAGTCCATGAAATTCCTTTCACATTGTAGGCGGTTGTTACTTGACTGTAGTCGTCCGCCACGACGAACGATTTTTTTTTTCGAAGTTGCGATGTGAAATTCTCGTACTGCAGGATACTGTAACCAGGTTCCATTAATCAGCCTGCAAGTTAAATTATACTTGTCACAAGGGCAAAGTAAATTCAGACGATCCATCCAAATAGGGAGGGGAGAGAGCCATTTAGACCAGACTTTAACCCACATGAATTCGCTGATATTTCGGAATTCAAAAGAGTCCGCTGTACAAACTTTTTTATCCATGGCATTAACATGAGTGAACCTATCCAGGTCTATGATGACTTGTAAAAATATCCATAATTATAAAAAAATAAATAGATATCAATACGAATCTCAAAGAAAATTCGATATTACTGGTAGTAAGTTACTAGACAAAGAAGTGGAAAATGGAGCTATTTGTAAGATTGCCAGGCAGCATAAAGAGTCAAAGAGGAATATTAATCATGATTCTATGTGCCCTAACAAAAGTTTCATATTCAATTTTCTCGTGCGCATCCTCTGAGGTTAATTTTTTTTTTAAACTTTATTAATAGGTAGGAGATGCAACGAAAAAAACCCACTATGTAACTAATTTCTATATAAACTTTGGGTTTTCCAAGAAAATGTGACATTTTCCCATGAATGTGATTTACTTGAATTGTAATAGGCTAATGTTGCAAGTAAATATTTCTTATCCACAACTTGATAATTCTAAATGTCCGTTTACCCATGTCATAAGCTGAATTATTGACTCTAATTGTCTATGAGGTTCAGAAAAAAAAAATTAATTCATTTTGTTGTTATAGAAATTCTATTTTGCTTATATTGTTCATTAATTTTTAAACTGATTACAAGTCCTTAACTAATTGCATTACACACACGGATAAGAATATGTTATGTGGCCTGTCATGTGACCTATGAACCACATGTGAAGTTCATGAACTAAGCATTCCTTTCTCCAGTCAATCTGCTTTTGCAAGCAGAGACGACACACAGATGAAGCCTGTGTAAGCAGATTATTGAGGTTAAAAGGAACAAATGCTGATACGGCAATGATGACGTCGTCACTTGGCAGGAGATTGCTCTCAGCCAGCTAAGAGTTACGTTACTTGCTGTAAGAGATACGACTTTAGTATTTTTAAATGATATTTTAGTGTTTTAATTCTCCACCCGCATGAGAAGAATGTCTGAAAAAAAAAAAAAAAAACAACAGTACCAAAATTGAACAATATATTAGTTTCATGTTGGCATTATGTTAAATAAATATTCCTTATTCAAACTATATGAAACAAGGTTTTCCCATACAAATTCTATATAGATTATTAGCCCTGTATAAGATTCATATAGGATTATTCCATAGATAACATTTTCACTTCTAGACTTCCTGACTTTAAAATCTCTTTTATTTTATTTTATTTATTTTATTTATTATTAGTTTATTTTATTTATTTATTTATTTAATTTTTTTTTTTTTTTTCATTGACTACGAATATAAATTACCGGGACAGACAATATGTCAGTAGGTTTGATATAGTGTTTGAACTTTTAGCTTATTTGTGATTACTAAAGCGTTAAGTAGAGTTCAAATCTTTACGTATATATATTTGGATATTTAATGGTTACGTTTTTGCTTATTGAATAATATCGTGATTCCTTTTTATTATAATTTGTAACCCTTCCGACTTTTCTTACGGAGTGTATTATATGACTCCACTTGTATCCATATTTTATTTTATTTTTTATCTATTTATTTATTTATATATTTTTTATATATCTTTGATAAATTAATGGTTGGCTTGAATATGGAAAAGTGTTCTAGCGGCGTACCGTATAGGCTACTTGCGGCATCAATTCTATAGATACAAGATATCAATGATAAAAGGTATTTAAACCCGCGAGAACCGCTATAATCCAGTTCGGATCCACCATCACGAGTTGTAACTCGTAAGACATTGACACTTCCTATTTAATTATCCGTTATTCTACCAAACCGATTGACTCTGGGTGTAGATATATTATTGGTTTTCTTAATGGAAAGGAATTCACACAACGTGTTAAGGAGATTATTATTGATTTACACCACCCGAGTCACAGATTATTATGTGTTGAATTCCATATTTACTGATTTAGCACTCATATATATTCCTAACGCACTCAATTGCGGTGTTTGTTTTTAGTGCTATTAATTCTATATAACGTGTCAAGGAACTATTAACACTAAGAATGTTTATTCCCTCTGTCAGACTCGTAATTCTGTTAATAATTCTACGTATATTCTTTCAAGGATTGATTGGCACAGGATAGGCTCCTAAACTGACAGGTGTCTTAGTGTGTCCCTTGTCTTCATGACACGTGTTACAATCAGTTATGTGCTTTTTATATCTGTAAGCATTGTAGGCCAGGTAAAATAGTGATTTGGCTTTCTGTGACATACTAATGGAACCCTGGATGACGGAATGCAACCAGTTTATGACGATTGGTATGAAGAGATTATTATTACTACCTGGTCGTTAGTCATCTGCTGTGTTCTTCGGGTTTTCCTCGTCACGGACCTACATATAATACTCACATTTGATTACATTATTTCTGATACACATACCTTAAGTATACTTTTTTGCTTTAGGGTTTCTGCTGCGAAGTGTGTATTGTTTTTTGCTTAGCCGCTGACCCTGTTTTTCCGTTTTCGAAGTGTTTATTGTTTGGGTTATGTCTGTTGACGCTTGCTTTGTTCAGTTCGTAACAGTTCTGCGCTCCGACCCAGATATTCAATGCTCGCGATCTCTTGGGTTAAGGAATTTTCTTGTTTAGATACGGTTTTAACAATAGGTATGGATGTTTCTATATCTTTTAGTCTAATTAATGGTTCTTTGCTGTATGGTGCGGGATTGCGGGATAATGCGTCAGCTATGATATTTGCTTTCCCAGGTAGATATCTTATCTTGGCTCCAAAGACCTGAATGATCATTTGTCACCGAGTTCCTTTTTGGACTGTGATTAAAGCCTTTGAAAAAACTCAGTAAAGGACTCATGTTCAGTAAGGACTTTATCAGGATAGCCATAGATTATGAACTTAAAATATACTAGTGAGTTAAAGATACCTAGCCCTTCCTTGCCTATTACTGTATATTTACTTTCAGAGGGCTTTAGTTTTTACGTGAATAAAAAGCTTATTAGGGAAGAACTGTTATCATATTACTGAAGTAGTATCCCTCTTACCCCTTGGTCTGAGGCGTCTGTTGCAATAAAAAAATTCCATTATTTAAATCAGGGATTTGTAAGTTAGGTAAGCTGCATTTTCCGCTTTTAAGATATCGAACGCCTGTTGATGCTTTTCAGACCATAATAAATCTACTGCCTCTTCTTCGTAAGATCTGTTTAAAGGAGCTTGTCATGATTGAAGAGTTACATATTTACATACGATTGTAATATTCACTACAGCGCAAAAGTGCTGTATCCCCCTTTTACGTTAATAAGTACCGGAAAGTTATGAATAGCCGACACCTTACCATGGACTACTTTTAAGACCTTGACCAGACACATAAAACCTAGATAAACATGTTCGGTTTTAAAAACTCCTCATTTAGATATTTTACTCTGAGATTATTTGTCTTTGTCTCTGTAGCACTAGCTCTACTTTATGTGAATGTACTTCTAATGGTATTAGAAAAGATTACAAGATCATCCATATAGGCATGTAGGGTATCCCCTAAAAATCTCCAAACACTATATTGTAATTGGGGGGGCGCAAACGTAAAGCCGGGAGGCATACGTAAAAATTGATAATGTCCCCTGGGTGTGCTGAAAACGGTGTATGAGGTACAATCACTAGGTAATGGTATCTGGTAAAAGCATTTACGTAAGTCCAGGTTGGTGAAAAAAAATTTATTCTAACCTAACAGAGATAAGATGTCGTCGGTACATCGCACTGGAAACTATCGGAAGTCGTTTCCTTGTTTAAGCGACAGAAATCTACGCAGATACGCCAAGTCCGATCTTTTATGGCATGACGTCCTGAGGGAAAAATTATATGGGCTATTTGATTTCCTAATGACTCCTATTACTAACATTTTTTCAACTTCGTCATTTATTTCTATTTTGAAATTTCATTGGGTTGCTACACGAAGGTACGTATATAGCTTTATGTTTTGTCCTTAGACCGTATTTTGTTTTCAATGACATCCGTTTTTCTCCCAGAGATCACTCGCTAGTGGAGAAACTTCCTGGTATTCAGGTGAAAGATAAAAAAAAATTTCTGCTGAATCACCTCTGCTTGAATGACTTTACGGATATTACTTTAGATAGATTATCAGAGAGATTCATCCACGCTGATGGGCGTGATTAAAAATTAGCAACAATAAAAAATGCGATATTTATAACTTCCGTACCACGATATGTATCTTTTAGGGCTTGGTTTGTTCGCGGAAATCGTTATAATTCAGAAGTGTCGGGAAGGATTAAAATTTCATTTCCCAGCAAAGTCTTTTTACACGCACTAAGACATTCGAGGGTGCATGCTTCTCGAGATTTTGCGTGCAAATTGCGACTGCGGTTGTGGGAGAATTCTGTTGGGTCATTTGAACATGTTACGATTTATGAGACAAATGTATAGTTCCTTTATATAGTTATTATTTGATTAACTGTCTCATTTTTGTTCAAACGGATTTTAATATGTTTGAAGTTTATAGGATTTTCCTTTGATAAACACGCCTTATTTGCAGGATGTAAGATAATATTTTGTATACCCCTAGATGAATCTTACAATTACACTAGATACAGATCAATTTTTTTTTTATAACTATAGAGGTATCTGTAAGCGCTCGCTTATCCGGACTTCTCATTAGGGAAGTTCGAACAACAGACGGTGAGTCCGTAAATACAAGATATTACGTGTATTAAAGAAATAAAACAAGATATTCTAATTTTTACGGCGCGTACAGTTGGGCTTAATCCACCAGTATTTATTATAACTTAATGTATTAAAACTTACTAGAACCTGCTCTGATTACTTGATACTGTCGTGTGATGCATAGGAAAAATCCTTTTTAGTTCAAAAAGATATCGGTATGTATGAACCAACATCGCTTTTCCCCACTCTGCTAGAGTCGCTTATTGTGTGGAATTTGCTATGTTTTGAACACTTCGGCAGTTTTTGACTAACCTTGACCGCTTGACTAGGTGACACAGTCACCGAGTTTGCTTGTTTGATTCTGAACGGGCTACTGTTTCTATTTCTTTTTGTAATAATTAGGATCCTCTCTTTATTACCATCGCCAACGTATTGTGTGTTTTTAGCATTATGTTACTGGTTACGTATAAAGCAATGAATGACGAACTATTAGGAACTGAGCGATTACTAATAAGACAAGTTATCACTACTGCATACAATTTTAACTGTTTGTACTTCATTCTTTGCTAAAATTTGAAATAGTGAGGGATCCTGGTCAGCGCATTTAGCCTGATGAAAGTTTTTTTACAGACATGTTATTCCTGCAATCCAGCCATATTTTTAAAGTTGAGTTGAGTCATTGAGGTTCGATATTTTATATAACTCAAAAACTCAAGGCTAAAACTGCGATCGGGACTTTGCAAAGGAGCATTTATTGTCATGACCCGAAATAGTGTTACCTCTAATTTATATAGATTTGTACGGGTGTTCACTTGTTTTTTGTGTGTTTTCTAATCACTACGGTGCTTAACGAACGACTACCCATGCATCTGTATAAATACAGACGTCCACTGCGTAAACGCATATTCACTGTTTAATATGATTTGTTACGTAAGGGATTAATAATCACCCAAAATGATAAAATTAACATAGTATATGATTATGATATTTCAGTAGAACTTCTGGAAACAGACACTCAAAGATAAAAAACTCGCAGTAGCGAAATCTCTAATGATGTAGATAATTTCTGTAAAAAAGTAAGATTAAGAATGTCTCGTAACTTCAGCCACAGGAATAACGAATTCGACCTGTAAAGGAAACTTACTCAAAGTTACTCCAAATGAATAAAAAATTGGTACTTAGCTTGCTTTTGTGGGAAGTCACGGTGTTCCGATAACGACACACGGCCTCGGTCCTCCTCTATTTAGCGGACGACCTGGTTTGGCTTCAGTTTCCCCCACCCCGTGCG
>NC_087207.1:69202213-69214713 GCF_015104395.2 Macrobrachium nipponense
TCAACACACTGCCAAGATGAGCTGTGGTCTCCGTAAATTAGTAAACATAATTAATGGGAATTTCGAAATTCCTGGCAGATGTAATATTTCAGAGACTATCCAAATTTCATATTAATTCCAATTTGAGGATAGATCCTTTGTATATTATATCTATTGAACTATCATATAAAAATCGATATAAAAGTAACTAAGTAAAACTGAGAAAGGCAGTTATTTAACCCCTAGGTGATCTATATATATATATATATATATTTATATATATATCTATATATATATATATATATATATATATATATATATATATATATAGATATATATATATATATATATACAGGTCACACAACTGTAAGCTTCATAGTAGCTATCAAGGAGGGATTCAAGAAGAGGCAGCCCATATATATATATATATATATATATATATATATATATATATATATATATATATATATATATATATCGTGACCGGTTTTTCCGCCGCAGGTCTGTTCGCCGGCGATCTTTTCGCCGCCGGTCTTTTTGCCGCAGGTCTTTTCTCCGTTAGCACTTTTTGCCGCGAGGATTTTTGGCCGCAGAATTGAAAAAAAAAGCCCATTAACCGCCTGAAAGAAAAAAAGAAACCGAAAAGAGTAGAGAAACAAGATGAGCCATTTAAATAATTACATTACAAGTAGTTTCAATACTGTAAACATTTCAAAACAGCAAGCGTAACAAATACACACCCAAATATTTGGAAATTACTCACAATTTTAAAACAGGATGAGTATCTGGCTAGGAAGAAAAGAACTGACATCGAACGAGGCGAAGCACCGTACAAGAAGAAAACTTACAAAGATGTTTATTTACGAATACACAGGCTTGTAACTTTATATAATTCTGAACGTAAACTTTATTACTTACGGTGTATCGCAATGAATATGCATTCATTTTGATATTGAAAAGAAAATTAAACCTTTTATTTCCTTTTTAAATATGATGCTCCTGTACAATGATATATCAATGTTGAATTGCACCTTATATTTTTAAATGAATAAACTTTGTAATTTTTATAAATAAATGAATAAAATTTGTACTTTATAATCTTTATTTACTTTCCTTTTCAGTAAGAATTAGTACCTAAAACTTATGAAATACAATATTTATTGCTATATGGATAAGAGAGAGAGAGAGAGAGAGAGAGAGAGAGAGAGATAGGATTTAATATTATGGCCACTGGCAGTTTAAACACTGCTAGTTTAAAATATCAAAGTATTGAAGCTAGTTGTAATGTATTTTTTGTAACGCTTGTTGTTTTGAAATGTTTATAGTATTGAAACTACTTGTAACGTAATTATTTAAATGAATAAATGAAAAGAGATGATTATCTTTTCATTTATTCATTTAAATAATTACGTTACAAGTAGTTTCAATACTATAAACATTTCAAAACAACAAGCGTTACAAAAAATACATTACAACTAGCTTCAATACTTTGATATTTTAAACTAGCAGTGTTTAAACTGCCAGTGGCTATAATATTAAATCCTCTCTCTCTCTCTCTCTCTCTCTCTCTCTCTCTCTCTCTCTCTCTCTCTCTCTCTCTCTTTGTTTTTTTTCCTTTAATGGGCTTTTCTTTTTTCAATTCTGCGGCCAAAAATCCTCACGGCAAAAAGTTCTAACGGCAAAAAAACCTGCGGCAAAAGGACCGGCGGCGAAAAGACCTAGAACATATATATATATATATATATATATATATATATATATATATATATATATATATATATATATATATATATATATATATATATATATATATATATAAAACGGCAGTTTATTTTGCCAACGGCGTTTCGCAATATTTTTTGTTTCGTAATTTGCAGCCTTGAAGATACAAATGAGGTATTTCGAATCACCGTCGGTAAACTAAGCTGTTGTATTAACATACATGGTGCCTTTCCCTGGATGGCCAGTTTAAATGAGTAAATTTAAAGGTGCATTCAGATAATGAGTGAATGATCGGTATGTAAAGAAGAATAACTCTTGAATTCTGATCTCTCTGGTTTCATGAGTCATGAGGTATAAAAAGAATGATCTTCAAACAGAACTAACTCGCCTTAGGTTCTACATACTTATTCCGTGTTCTACTTGCTCAGTCTGAACCGCTCACTTGGAACGAATAGAACAGGAAAAGAAATAATAAAACAAAAATCCCCTCTTTTGTTCTGACGTAGCGAGACAAAGGATAGTGAAGATTACATATTAAATAGTTGGGGATCTGTCTTTGCTGGTTTCAGTATGTTTAATGGAAAGTGAGAAGTTGATGGAGGGGAAACTAGCAAAAAATAAAATAAAGTAAAATAAAATACTTTCAGCTAGGCGATGTCTCTTTCTCAGAGATGCTCTTGTCATTATTTCTGCTGTTGTTTAACTAGTTTTTAAGTATATCTCGCAAACTTCTTTTTAATACGTCATCGCAGCCTCATTTTCGTATAACTTCATTATGGAAATGTATCAGCCGTACTATTGCTACTTTTTTTTGCATGATATATCCTCCAAACTTTCTCTTTGATATATCACCACTTATTTGGATATATCTTCCCAACTTGTTTTTCTTTTTATTCTTCATTCGTCAAGGAATGGTATCTCTTAACTTTCTCTTTAATATATAACTCCAACTTCATTTTTGCTAAGCTTCCTTCCCAAGGTTTTTTTTTTTTTTTTGGTTGCAAATTCTCTATCTTATTTGAAATATACTTCTAATACCACTACTTCTGCTGCTATTATCTCTGAGTAAAGTTATAAAGCGATGGGTTTCGCCTCTTATAAAGTTTATATAATAATGACGTCATGAGGCTAATCCGTAAACAATGAGATTGTAATAAAAAATTTTTAAAGGCAACAAAAAGGGGTACTTGCCAAGAGTTTGTAGCACAAAAATATTTACCTCGATTTTACTTTTTGTTCCTAAATAACTAACAGTTCACGGAAGAGACCTACAGGGTAACGAATAATACAATTTTTTTTATAGTAGTTCATCTGTCTAGAAAAGGCTTTCGTGCACACTGTCAGAATTGACAATAAATACTTCAAAAGACCTTTAAAAAAATATATGATCAAACTACATGTGAAATAAGTGAGAGTCAAAATGCCTGCGCACTGCCTCACATGACGACATAAAACTAAACTATAAACCTTTATTGAAGTCATGAAAATGAACTGTTGTAAACGTACAAGCCAGTTCAAGAGAAACATCACTTTTTATCTGAGCGAATGAAGAATGAAAGGGAAACAGAAAGAATCATGATGTTAATTGAGGTAAAATGAGGTGAATAACTGCAGAGAGTGCAATGAATAATTTAATTTTTCTCCTATTATGGGAAATAATAAGAATGTTGGGTGTAGGACTTGAAAAATCCTTATAAGAAAATAATCCAAGCATCACAACTTCACTGAAGCTATAGTAGATTCACATCAACTGTGCATTTGATGTCTAGGCCAGCCCCTTACGATGCTCCTGATTGGCTATTGATAAGCTAATCACAGAGCTGGAAACTGTCAGTATCTCTCGAGAGTTCACATAGGCAAGATGTATGTTCCGCCTCTCCTGAAGGATACTTTCGAAAGACGTGTCGCTCTGGATAGGTGGAACATAGATCCTACCCATGTGAACTCTCTCGAGAGCCTGAGAGTTTCCAGCCGTGTGATTGGCTTATCAACAGCCATTCAGGAGCGTCGTAAGGGACTGGCCTAGACATCAGGTGCACGGTTGCTGTGAATCTACTATAGCAGGAGGCCTTTATGAATCTGGTTCACAAGGCAACGGGTCACAATGAGGCTCGGGAAGTCAAGCGAGTGAATGAGCCTTCAATGTGACAATTGGTGACAGGAAGCAAGGGTCAGCCTTTGTTGCTGCCTCTATTTAAAAAGCAATTTTTGAAACAGCTTGGTTCTCCAGAATGGATACGAATGAAAGCTAAACGTGACAATGTCAATAGTGAAAGATAAAATAGAATAGGAAGTAAGCAGAAGAAGACACGAGTGAGTAAAAGGTGATTTGAAAGTTCTGTGCTGGTCAGTCTACGACCTTTGGAGAGTTAAAATTACCTAATACTTAATGGGAAACATGAGTACGATTAAGAATTTCGACGCCATACTTACAGCGTCCTTAATTTTCCAGAACTTTTTGCATAATTACTACGCAAGAAGCCTTCAATATGCAGCACAAACGATCACATTTTTAGCTCAACGCCAAGAATCGTGCAAAATTCTGATCCTTACCAGAGGCTTCTGGAATGAGAACGACGCACACACACACACACACACACAAATAAAAATGAAACTCACTCTGAGACCTTGTTTACGAATTCTGCGTCTCAGTCTAGACTACCTTCCAAAAATAGAATGTTTTGACGGAAGCGAGTGAAACTAAATCTGTTATGTCGCAATAACTTCGTTCAGATTCTACTGTGACACCTACTGCTCCTTGGCTAACTCTGTTAGTTCCCTTCTCTTTCGTCCGAACTTTGCAAGTCTCATTTCAATCTTATTTTGGACGAATTTTCCCAGCAGGCGTTCCAAAGAATCTCACTTGGATCCGTTTGCCGCGGGTGTTCCTGGAAATCCATTTCCCGAAGAAAATATCAGTGCACATGGATGGAAATTTAATTTTATATCTCCCTGAGGATTCTCCGTGAGAATTGTACCTACTAATTGTGCAAAAAAAAAAAAAAAAAAAAACAAAAAAAAAAAAAAAAAAAAAAAAATGTGTATTCGTGTAAACAATTCTTCTCAGGAGCAAATTTTCTGAGATTTCGTAGCATTGTTGCAAAATTTGAGAATCGAGTGACCTTTTCACTGCCTCTTTAACAAATGAAACAATAGTTGTCTGTACTGTGTAAAAGCCTGTATGAGCCGTGGCCCATGAAGCTTGCAGCCACGGCCCGTTGGTGGCATCTCCTACAGCGTTGCCAGAAGCACGATTATGGCTGACTTTAACCTCAAATGAAATGCAAAACTACATACCCTAGAGGGCTGCAATTTGGTATGTTTGATGAGTGGAGAGGGGGTTATCAACGTACCAATTTGCAGCCCTCTAGCCTCGATAGCTTTTAAGATCAGCGAACGGACAGACAAAGTGCGGACGGACAGCTTTACAGAAAACGAATACCTTAGAATCCTCAATCGCTGCCTCGGGCTCCTGCGACAATAAATCACGAGATATTTTTATGGGCGTTGTTGAATGTTTCACGTTTTGCATGCTCCAGAGCTCTGATGTAAACAACTGCTACACGAATTGTCATTTGTGTGTGTGTGTGTGTGTGTGTGTGTGTTACTCCAAGTGAATTATTGTATATTTTTTTGTGTTACTCCAAAGTAATGATTGTAATTCTGTGTTACTCCAAGTGACTTATTATATTTTTTGTGTTACTCCAAATTAATTATTGTAATTGTTTGTGTTACTCCAAGGGAATAGTTGTATTTTTTTGTGTTACTCCAAATTAATTATTGCAATTCTTTGTGTTACTCCAAGTGAATTATGGCACAGACCATGAATCGAGGTGCCCCAACTTTTGTCGCAGTATGTAAGTTCTGTATAAGTTCATGGAAGTAGACTTTTGTAACAGTCCGTAAAACTTATAAAGTAAGAAATTCTAGGCGATCCATTTACGAACAATTTAAGTTATTTTATCAATTTCCAATTTGATAAGTGTAACGTAATGTTAATTAGTGGGACAAGACAGAGATCAATGACAAAAGGTCGAGGATTTCTCGTTATGATTTTTAACCTCAGCAGAATAATAATAATAATAATAATAATAATAATAATAATAATAATAATAATAATAATAATAATAATAAAATAATAATAATAATAATATAGAAACTTACGTACTAGTAGAACTCATTATAAGTCAATGATCGAGAAATATTTCGTAAAATTTTTCAACAATAATAAATCATAAGCTGGCTTTCAAAACCTTTGGATTGGTTGTGAAAGGGAAAATTGAACTCGAGTAGTTTTAAGGTATGGTGGTTACATACACACACACACACACACACACACACACACATATATATATAATATATATATATATTACGTATATAATCATGTATATATGTATATATATACATATATACTGATGATATATATATATAGATAATATAGATATTTAATATATTAGATAAATATATACTATATAATATATATTATATGAGTGCGCACTTGTGTCTGTGCGTGTAAACAAGAAATTGCCTTGCGATAATGACATATGTGATACTTTACAAACAAAATTTTTTTTAGGAAGTTACAATCTTTTCAGGGAAAATGAAAAAAATAAAAAGAAAACAGTAGACCACATACGTTCAGGATATCGAGACGGACTGCGCTCCGTCCCTGAAATAATTCAAGACGTTCCCCTTTAAAATTGAATCCATGACTTCTTAGGTAAAACGCTAGTATAGTATAATGTTTAATCCCTTTGTAAATAATTTTCATCCGCTCAATTTCGAATGAGAACTGATCAGACACTAAATAAGCGTAGTACATGTATTTAACCTCCGAAGTAGTCAAAAAAGGTTGTGTAGTCATTAGGTAAAGGTTCTGAGCAGTTATTTCTGTGCTGCGGTTACTATCTGTTACTCTAAATGAATTATTGTAATTCTTTGTGTTACTCCAAGAGAAATATTGTCAATTTTTGTATTACTCCAAATTAATTATTGTGATCTTTTGTGTTACTCCAAGCCAATCATTGTACATTTTTTATTATTCCAAATGAATTATTGTAATTCTTTGTGTTACTCCAAGAGGAATATTGTCCATTTTTTATTACTCCAAATGAATTATTGTAATTTTTTGTTACCTCAAGAGAATTATTGTCAATGTGTGTGTGTATCTCACCTAGACACACGCACACACAGGCACACACACAGACACATTCACACGTCTAACCTGGACGCACGCACAACACAAACACGTTTTACCTAGACAAACACACACACACACATGCATAAATAGACACACACATCCCATACACACAAGTCACATACACACAGAAACATCTCACCTATTCACAGACAAACACAAAAAACACGTCTCACCTAGACACAAACACATAAACACGACTCACTAACAAGCTTGCATATACACACAAACACGTATAACCTAGACGCATGCACACTTCTAAGTTAGACACAGATACACGTCTCGCCTACACACAGACACACACATACACATAAAATTTATCTCACCTACACACTCACGTATACACACACAAACACGTCTAACACACGGACACTCACCCGTCTCATCCACACATACACATAAATCAATGTCTGGAAATATTACAACAGACCTTAGTGGTCTACTGTAAGTGGCAATTGGTTTTAATGAGGTCCAAGAAGCCAGTAGATGGGCCAAGTATGTGTGTTCTATCCGTTGGTAACTTTGTGTGTCTGGATAACACCAGTAAGCAAGGCGCGCCTTGAACTTAGTAGAGATTGAAGTGAAATGGACGTTGAATACTAAAGGTGATTATAATTTCATTCTCAGACTCACGACAAAATTTGCTGCTATTATGTTCCTCAAAACGAATAAAAAAAAAGAAAAGAAAAATGCTGCATGAATCACTCAGCCCTGACTCAGAAAACTCGCAGTCTTGGCCCATGAAACTTTTAGCCATGGCCCGTTGTTGACCTGTGTTTGTTCCAAATTTCCTGCTATTATGTTTCTTCAAAAAAAAAAAAAAAAAAAAAAAAATGCTGCATGAATCTCACTCAGCCCTGACTCAGAAAACTCGCAGTCTTGGCCCATGAAACTTTTAGCCATGGCCCGTTGTTGACCTGTGTTGTTGGCACTTATAGCGGTGCCAGATGCACGCTCATGGCTAACTTTAACCTTGAACAAAACCTAGGGAGGTTAGAGATCTGCTATTTGGTATGTTTGATGATTAGAGGGTGGACGAACGACATAGCAATTTTCATTAAAATTTCATAAATATAATTTCATTGTGGAAACCAGTTTGTTGAAGTGTTGTCATAAGACTCACGTTACTCTCTTTTATTCTATTTTATTTGTAAATATCACTGCTGTGGCTCAATAAATATGCAACTATTTTACTGGATTTGTTTGAAGTGTATAGAATGATTTAATTTTAAGATAGCCACTGGTTTCCAGGAGACCTCCCGTTTTCTTTTGCTTTAAATGCTGGGCGTGGCCGCTAAGGCAAACTTAAATAAAAATTAAGTTTCTAATGTTCCTAACCTAGCCCAGCACGTAACAATATATATATATATACATATATATATGTATATATATATATATATATATATAGATATATATATATATATATATATATATATATATATATATATATATATATATATAAGATTAACTGTCAGTTTAAAGATTAATTTAATAGCTTGTTGCCACATTTATAATATCTGTTCGTTTGCCTGTTTACACAATTTGTTTGCCTGTGTAACCTTTCGAGTAAAGGGGTAAATCCAAAGACTTTCTGTCTTTCTGTCTGTCTGTCTGCCTTTGTCCTCTGTAAACTTGTTTTCAAGGGAGCACTGCTATCGTAAGGAAATAGCCAACATTTTCGAAATGAAGACATTTTATTTCCATGGCACGTTGAGCTGTAAAAGTCCTATTCAGTACGGTCGTTCTATTTATGGGTAGATTTCGCTATACTATTTTCTGACACTAACCTTTTTTTTTTAACGTAGTAAAAAGCGCGAAAGATTTTAAAAAATGAGTCATTTTTCTCTCCCACGGGATAAAGGCTATGAAAGCTTACGTTTCCTCTCTCACTCGATTAAAAATCAGCTTTGCCTTAATTAGACTTCGCTGCTTTTTTTTCTTTCATCATGTGTTGCTTGGAAACTATTACAGCCGAGTTTCCAGATACTTCCTGTTACATAAACTCCTATTTGCCTAGAATTCTGAAAAATAATATATTATTTTTACGTAGGTTTTCTCTTTTTTTCCCTTACTTTTTCCATTTTGAATTTTGTTTGATACCTATATGAATAATAATGCTCTTCAATACCCATATTTTTTGTTATGATATTGAAGTAATCAAAATATTCCAGTGTTAAAACAGATTCTAACGATTTCTGATAAACAAGTTAGTGTTTGAAGAAGCTCTCTCAGAAAAAAAATAATAATTCAAACGGAATATAATAAATGAAAATAAGAGGAAGACGGCCAAACCTGACTTCGCAGAAGCGACAGAATTACGAAAGGGAATAGGAGTTGAGGAAAACAGAAGCAGAAAAAGAAGTCCGAAGCTGGGAAGCAGGGGAAAATGAAGCATACATAAATGGGACGCCCATTCCTAGGTTTACTGATTTTGACATAAATGTTATGGGAAGTCTGAGAGTAAAAATATTTACTCATCTATTAATTTATTCCCTCGTCTCTCTATTGGTTTATCGGCTTTTTATCTCTATTTATTTATCTATTTTATTTGTTTATCCTTTTAACATCTTGTCTCTAAAGCCTAGCTTCGATAAACGCGAAGGAACGAATAAAATTAAAACCATCAGAAATACCAGTCGATGCCGAAACTTGCAACAAGCCCTAAGGGCATGGCACAAGCGGCAATGCATCACGATGATGACGCCAGGGAAGTTATCAAAATGAAATCTATCTCGTATGTATCATCGACTACGGCGACCTCGAACGGGGATGAAGAAGCTGGGAAGAAGAAGAAGAAGAAGAATGCATTGACTACCGAGTAGTGCCGACAGCCCCACTCCATTCAATAAGCGTCACGTCCCCAGGCGACTTGCGAGGGGAATATGGAAGGTATCTCTTACCAATTTCCCCTTCGTGCCCTCACGGACGCATCGGCTACCGCGTATATTGCACGTAATAAAAGGTAATAGCCGCAGGTTTGTCAGTGAATTACAGAACCGCCCATAAAGTCTGAATCGATTACCTCTGTGGTTCCAGAGGTCCTTTCTCTTTTTTTTTCTTTTTTTATTCATTTGTATATGCGTCTGCCTCTTTTTTTTCTTTATATTTTCTTTTTTTCATATTCGTGCGTGCTGTATACGCTGTAGCTGGAAGTACAGCGAGCAATTACAAATTAGAAGTAAGTGGTACTGTGATATAGGGCTTTCTTCATCATTTGTATCATCAATTCTTTTCATGATATGAAATGATAGCATAATTGTTTTGTCTATATTTTTTGTGAAGGAAAATGCTATTTTAGCATGTAGTATGACTTCCAACAAGGCGTGATCCGACCTCCAGCTTACTTGCCAATGAAAATTAGAATAAATACGCTACATTTTATTAGAAATACTTTTTCTGTACTGTTTAACATGCACATTAATTATTTTTTACATTTTCACTCTAATAAATAAATCATAAATATCCTATCCTGAAATTCCAGTATCTTTAACTCAACGCAAAACACCTTTTTTCAGACCTTTTGGGGCTTTTCCACCTGGCTTTCCTACGCCTACGCCTCCGCCGGTCGCCCCCCCCCCCACCAACATCATGAACAACATGAACATCAAAGTAGTTTATAGGGTTACTCCCCGTGTAAGCGAAGATACATACATACATATATATACATACATTATATATATATATGTATATATATATATATATATATATATATATATATATATATGTATACATATATATACTATATATCGAGCTACAATGTCCTTTAATATCTAATTCGCTCTACCTCGGAATTAATATATTTTCATATATGCTTAACCGAAGGGGAATTTTTTCTCGATAGTAGACTTGCCTGGACCAGGGTGCGAACCCATGGATCCTTTCAAATCCAGGAACGTCAGTGAAGCTGTTACCTACTACACCACCGCGAGAGGCTAAAAGTTCATGTCGCCTCTCACCCTCATATACCTTTCGCGCGCAGGTAATTAGTTGGTTTGGAGACAATATCAACCCACCTCGACTCCGGTAGTGTTTGTTGTGCTTTTGACAGCACGTAGCCAATCTATAAGTCATATCACATTTCCGTGATTCATATACTATATATCGAGCTACAATGTCCTTTAATATCTAATTCGCTCTACCTCGGAATTAATATATTTTCATATATGCTACCGGAGTCGAGGTGGGTTGATGTTGTCTCCAAACTAACTAATTACCTGCGCGCGAAAGGTATATGAGGGTGAGAGGCGACATGAACTTTTAGCCTCTCGTGGTGGTGTAGTAGGTAAAAGCTTCACTGACGTTCCTGGATTTGAAAGGATCCATGGGTTCGCGCCCTGGTCCAGGCAAGTCTATTATCGAGAAAAAATTCCCCTTCGGTTAAGCATATATGAAAATATATTAATTCCGAGGTAGAGCGAATTAGATATTAAAGGACATTGTAGCTCGATATATGTATATGAATCACGGAAATGTGATATGACTTATATATATACTAATATATATATATATATATATATATATATATATATATATATATTCTATATATATATATATATTATATATATATATATATATATATACATATACTATATATATATTATATATATATCTATATATGATATAAATATATATATATATAATATATATATATATATATATATATTTATATATATATATAATGCATATATAAATATATATATATATAGTATATATATATATATATATATATATATATATATATATATGTTTGAAGCTTATTAAAATTTCTCCTTCTTATGAGTAATAGTCTGTCTACGGCAGTAATGATGCACAAACTAATGATTTATTGAGTCTCTTAGCATCATAATTTTTCTTTGCCTTCCAAAGGGTAATGAAATTACCGGAACTAACCGTGCATGAAAAAATATAATAAATTCATCTATATGCTAAATTTATCACTAGTTTTATCAGCATACCGAATTTATTTGTGTACTCAGCTTATCCTTAGCTTTCAATCTATCGATGTTCAGTGACATCTATTCACCTATATGCTAAGTTTGTCACTAGTTTTATCAACATACTGAGTTTATGTATATACTAAGCTTATTATTAGTTTTCAATCTATCCGCGTTTAATGACTTCTTTTGGCACAGTGACTGAGAAATGCAAACAGACCAAGTCAATGGCACACAAACTTACTGTACGGTTTACACGGGTGGCCAACCGTATAAGCCGTGTGTTCTGTGTGAGACAGTATCTAATTGAGCGAACAGCAGTCTCATAGCTTAGCCACTACTATGTTGCTTCTGTTTTTCCAATTTTCGTCACTTGTGGGCATTCTATTCTGAAGAAACTTTTCGCAAGTTCATTGACCTAACTTTTTAATTTTTTTAGTAGTAGTAATAATAATAATAAATATAATAATAATAATAATAATAATAATAATAATAATAATAATAATAATAATAATAATAATAATAATAATAATTCACAATTAACACTGATGAGGAACACCATTCAGGTGTTCGAAAGTCTACGTTTGTTTATTTTACGTAGTAATATCTTTTACAGTAAAATAAATCTGTTGTAAGACCTATATTAAACGATTCTCACACGGGCTAAA
>NC_087207.1:69219713-69222213 GCF_015104395.2 Macrobrachium nipponense
ACATCCAGGGCATGTGAATTTATAAATAACGTTGGATCTCATGAAGGGCTGAAGGCGATCTTTAAAGTTAAAAAAAACGATCGAAATAGTGCAAGGATTACTCGACACAGCCTGACTTTAAGACACGGAATTTTCCTGTTCAATTATACGAGTGAGGTTTAAGATAAATTTTGAATCTGAAAAATACGGAACAGTAGCATAAAATATTTTCTTCGGTACATCAAAAGTAGTTGTTGATGGATGCAAGAATTTGTTAAGTACCTTGTTGGTAATTTTTATGTACTAAATCTTGTGGAAATGAATTGGCTTTGAAAAAGTTTGCCAAGAAAGACATTTCATTGTGAAATAATCTTTAGCTCAATGAGGAAGAATATTTGAGAGCTCTATTAATCAGCGTATAGATGGTGTTGAGTTTAAATGAGTATTGGCAAGAAGCTATAAAAGTTATTGGTTAAACCCGTATAAGTTCGTTTTCTGTATACTGCCGTGGTGAATTCCGAGTTATTTCTCGTTATCTTAATATCAAGATATGGAAGGCTGCCCTCGCTCTCTACCTCCATAGTAAAATTAATCTGAGAATGAGCGTTATTAATGAATTCTAAAAACAAGGAGCACTGCCATGAATGTCTAAATAAAGCAAAAGTATCATCCACATATCTTCGATATAAAAATGGTTTAAAATTAGGGTCACAACCGTTTTAAAAGTTTTGATTCTAAATCAGACATAAAAAAGTTAGCAAAAATAGGGCCTAAAGGAGACCCCATAGCAACTCCATCGACCTGCGAGTAGAGTTGTTTATTAAAAATGAACATCGAATCTTGCACAGCAAGATCGAGAAACTGTTTAAAAGTCAACCGGTCAAAACCATGAAATGTTGTATTCATCATCAATAAAAATTTTGTCAAGTATAATATTATAGTATCATTTAGTGGAACATTTGTAAAGAGGGACTCACGTCGAAGCTGACCATGTAATAGTCCCCATCTTGCTTAGTGATTAATGCTGGAATTCATAGCCGTTTCTTAAGGAATACTCATTGTTACTTAATTCAGACAGTAATCCAGCTAAAAATTTAGAGATAGAGAAAGAGGGGCTATTATGCAGCCATAATTGGTACTAAGTGGGCAAGTCATGGCTTATGGTATTGTTTGGTTGTCCATATAGTATGCTAAATGACGAACCAGTAACAAACAGTTGTGATAGATAGTTTCATTTATAATGTTGTCATTTTTAATTTTTCTAAGAAATCTGTTGATCTTATCTTCCCTCTTATATATATCAAGAAATGTTGGTTCCCCATGAGACTTAAACTTCGTACAGTCAGATAAGATATTTTCCATTTTCCTGACATAATCATTTTTGTTCAAAATAACAACTCCCTTGCCTTTATCAGGTTTACATATAACAATATCTTCTCTCTCTTTAAGTTTCAACAGTATTTTCAAATCATTTGGTCTAAAAAATGGTGTCCAGTTAGTTTTAAGATTGAGGTAAGTTTTATGAGTTAGGTTGGAATTTTCTGTTGAAGATTGCCTATATTTTGATTAAAATCTAACTTCATCAGTCTTTGGAATAACATCTCAAAAAAGGTAAGAAAATCTGGCATAGTTGGGTCCTAAAAGACTGAAGGCAGAAATCCAACCAAAAGAAAGTAAAAACTCTTCTCTCTTTGATAAAAACATAGTCAGAGTAGTTAAAAATACACTTATTTCTTAGCTGGAATTCAGGAATAACAACACAAGGTTCAACAATTTTCTTTGATGTCTACTAAAAATATCAGAAATAATTATTAATAAAATTACAAAACATTCTTTGTATAGTAAACGGTCTAGCATGGATAAATCATCGTATAATAACTTCTTGAGTTGTTCCGTATCAGTGGATAGTTTTCTTAATAGCAGCAATTTTACAATCAATTTCTTTCATCAATAGAGTCCTGAGCGTAGATCCTTTATAGAAGTCGGTATTGGTATTGTATAGCGAGGATTTGTACAGTTTAAAGCGGACGAATTTTGGAAAGACATCATTCAACTGGCAGTATTGAAGAAAGTCCAAATCAGCCTTCGCCTTTTCCAGTCTAAGCGTTGTTTTTTCAAGTTTTCGTGACGTAGAGATAGTAATGGACGGATAGCGGTGCTTCAGCAGTTGAGAAAAGTGTTGAATTCCTCGGAGTCGGAGACGAAAGGCAAACAGAGGAGGACGAAGAAGAGCTTCAGTATCATCTTTGGAAAATATACGGTGCTTCAGCATTCAATTATAAAAAGTCCAGAAGGAGTCCCTGATACTATATTTAAAAGGCCAAGTTTTGATTTATATATGAGACGTTTCGCACAACTGTGTGCATCATCAGTCTGTGAATAAAATACAAAGACATATTAAAATCATATAAAGTTAAAAGGAATTCACAATTTTAAAAAATAAAGTCAAAAAAAAGATTAAAAAGAGCAGTAAATAAAAAGAGAGACTACTAAAAACACCAACCGTCCATGATCAGAGGTG
>NC_087207.1:69229713-69247213 GCF_015104395.2 Macrobrachium nipponense
AAAAAAATTACAAATTCATGATATGAAAGTTTATTAACAATTTTGAAGACGTTCAAATAACAATACCAACATTTGCCTTTTTCGCCCTGCTAAATTTTTTATTATTTTGCAATAACTAGATAAAGAAATAAATAAAGTAAAATAAAAAAAACAGCGGATGATCAATAGACGTCTGAAAAATTATATAAAAAATGCATACAAATAATTAATTTGGCAATTTATCGTAATTCTATGACACCAATACTAGGGCATATATATATATATAAAAAAAGAAAAAAAAGATTTATCAGTATTTACTTCTTCCCCAAGGACGTAGCTTTAGGACGTCATTTTAAAAGAAATGAATTGCTGGTGGTATTTTTAAGTCGCAAAATATCACAAGTAATAAAGGGAAATACATTTTCCTTTTTAATTTCCTTGCTAGTTACCGTAACAAACGTTTGTTTGATAAGAGCTAATAAATTATAATAAAAAGATAAGTTTTACTTCAATTCCTCAACAGCATGTCACTTCAAACGCTTCTTTCCATCATCCTATATAAAAAATGGTTTTCTGCACACACACACACACACACACACACACAGACTGAGAATATAACCTCTCTCTGGTAGAATTAAACTTGTACCATTACGCAGCCGAAGGATTAGAATTGAAATTATGCTACATATGGGTGTCCTTATCGAAATATATATATATATGATATATATATATATATATATATATATATATGATATATATATTATATATATATGAATAATTATCACATCACCGTGATTCGTATAAATTGTTCGACCTACACATAATATATATATTTATTTAATATATATATATATATTTATATATATATATATATATATATATATTTTTTAAAATATATAACATATATATGTGATATATATATATATACATATATATATATATATATATCTATATATATATATATATATATATATATATATATCATATATAGATAAATAAAGGTTTTTGCCACGAAGGAAAATTGAAAAGCGAGATAGCCAAGAACTTTCGGTCTAGCACGACCCTTTACTAAGGCATAACTGATCATACAGAGGAAAAAGGGTAAAAGTAGGCTTAATATCCAAATTGACATTACAAGATTAGCAATAAGGTCGATTTCACTCTACAGAAACGAGGAAACGCCTGAGGGCAAGATTAGCGATTTTTAGGCAGCCACTTCTTGGAGGAGCAAAACACGTGGTCAACAGATGATTCATCCAGAAAATACATTTTGAAAAAACAAGGAAGCATATACAACTTATTACCATGAAATTTACAAAAATGTTCCCAAAGAAATTATTGAAAAGACGACAAAAGGATATAAATATATCGAGCAAGAGAGAAGAGAGAGAGAGAGCGGTGAGGATATGAGAGAGAGAGAGACCGATTGAGAGAGAGAGAGAGAGAGAGAGAGAGAGAAATAATAACTATATACATGTGGGACTAATCAATTAATAGTTCATTTATTTTAAGGTCCTTCATAAACATTTTACAAATATACGGGTCCAAATGGTACAATCCCAGACTAAGATTTAGGTTGTTTTTATTTGTGATTTGTATAATTGCTGATTCCAGTAAATTTCTTGAAACATAATCATTAGATCTAGCAATTACAGAGGTATCGCCCCCAATTAATACAATGAGATTTTTCACTCAGATGGATAAACAGTGCATTTGAAGTCTGGGCTGTTCTAACTGAATACATATGCTGCTTAATATGTACACATAAATTTTTACTTGACTAACCAACGTAAAAAGATGGGCAATCCTTATAAGGAATTTTGTAAATGATGTTGTTATTTGTTACGGGACTATTCTTAATTAGCTTATCTTTAATGGTATTGTTCTAAGAGAACACTACATTAACATTAAACGATTTAAATATTGATATTATGGTTTCAAATCCACAAAAGTAAGGCAAGCTAAGTACATTTTTTAGACTTTCTTTTTCATTACTGGCAACACTATAAAACTTTCTGTGAGCTTTTTGATAACATAAATCAATTATATGAGGTGGGTAGCCGAGATCGTTTCCTATCTTTTTTATGTATTCTGTTTCTTGGTCAAGATATTGTGGACTCGAGATACGCAAAGCACGTAGGAACGTAGAAGAAAAAATTTAAATTTTAATATTAAGATGGTGGCCAGAATAAGAATGTAAATATGTTAAATTATCAGTGGGTTTTCTATAAATACTGAATTTACATTGGAAAGATTCTCTATGTATTAATACATCTAGGAAAGGGATGATATTGTTATTTTCAATTTCCACAGTGAATTTTATGGATGGCTCTAAATTATTCAATTTAGTCAATAAATCATTTACATCGATACCAACAGGTAAGACTACTAAGATGTCATCTACATATCTAATGATTATGTTTCAAGAAATTTACTGGAATCAGCAATTATACAAATCACTAATAAAAACAACCTAAATCTTAGTCTGGGATTGTACCATTTGGACCCGTATATTTGTAAAATGTTTATGAAGGACCTTAAAATAAATGAACTACCCATTCAATTAGTCCCACATGTATATAGTTATTATCTCTCTCTCTCTCCCTCTCTCTCTCTCTCTTCTCTCTCTCTCTCTCTCTCTCTCTCTCTCTCTCTCTCTCTTGTTCGATATATTTATATCCTTTTGTCGTCTTTTCAATAATTTCTTTGGCAACATTTTTGTAAATTTCATGGTAATAAGTGGTATATGCCTTCTTGTTTTTTTCAAAATGTATTGTTTTCTGGATGAATCATCTGTTGTCTACGTGCTTTGCTCTTCCAAGGAGTGGCTGCCTAAAAATCGCTAATCTTGCCCTCAGGCGTTTCCTCGTTTCTGTAGGCGAAATCGACCATATTGCTAATCTTGTAATGTCAGTTTGGATATCAAGCCTACTTTGACTATGTTTTTCCTCTGTATGATCAGTTATGCCTTAGTAAAGGGTCGTGCTTGACCGAAAGTTCTTGGCTATCTCGCTTTTCAATTTTTCTTCGTGGCAAAAACCTTTATTTATACAAAGCATCACGTTTTATATACTTCGTGACCAAGTTATTCATATATATATATATATATATATATATATATATATATATATATATATATATATATATATAATTCTACGCTAGAACCACTTCGCTTGCTTAATTAAGTTCAGACTCTGGTTATCCTTTGACATGAATTTTGAAGTAGCTTGCTATTCCAGTACTTTCGTTTAATCCAGTAGAGTACCTGTTTTAATCTCTAGTCAATGGACTCGACCAGATGTACCCAAGCATATCACTATATCAATTTCATATTACTTACTTTTCCCCTTTCCAGTTCAGTACACGTCCCATTGTACTAGAAACCACTGTATTTCTTTTTTTTTTCTTTTTGTTGTTGATTAGATAAGAGAAGCTCAAACAGAATACGTCGATATCAGAGAGTCTGAAAGAACTTTCTCTGAATCCTACAGCTTTCCCATTACACCGCGTCATTATTTATGACACGACAAATAGCATTAACCGTATATGGCATCGGTAATTACGGACCAATATTAATTAAGGGGTCTGCTCTGTTTCCATGGGAATTTTCGTTATTGCGTTTCGCTTTTATTTTTCTATTACCTTCCCGCACTCCGGGAACAATATTTTGGCGAGGGTGAATCGTGAATTTATATATTGTACAGGAAAAAAAATATATCTAGCACAGCTGAGAACTAAACCCATGAATTACTCGCCATACTCGAAACGAAGTAGGGAAATTGCACTGTTCCAATTTATCAGCAAAAATGTGTACACATGGAATAAGCAAATGGCTGCAAAGTTTTTTTTTTTTTTTTTTTTTTTTTTTTTTTTTTTTTTTTTTTTTTTTTTTTAAAATAAATAAAACATGTTTCTAGGGCAGTGTGCTAAAGGGAGGTAAATACGTATTTCATCCCAGAGATCTTCGTACAATCAGCCTTAACTTTTTCCCGATTATAATGTCTCTAGTAATGTAATGTGCTAATAATGGGACAGATGCATATGGAAGGGTTTTAGATTCCATCTTCCATATCGGTGTATTCCAAATTAAATCAGGTATGTTTAGATAAAAAAAAAATAGTCAAACTAATCTATGAATCCTTATCGATACTTCATCAAAACGATTATCCGAAGACTCTTTTTATTCCTAAGTAAAATATTTCCAAAGCATAACGTATACTCTCCAACACTAAGCCTCAACAGAACATTTGTTTCGATCTCGGGCGCGGCCAAGAAGCGATGTAAATCCTTGAGAATTAACCCAAGTATAACTGGTTCACTTAAGGTAGATTCTTGAGTGAGCCCTATGCCTACGAGACGTTAGTTTGGCGGCCGCTGATTGGCTGGGAGCTGCCTACCTCCCGGTACCAGCCAATCAGCAGCCACCAAACAAACGTCTCGTAAGAATAAGGCTCATCCGAGAATCTACCTTAAGTGAATCAGTTATAGTGAAGTTGGTGCCTGTGGTTGATCCCAGCAGGGAGGCGACGGAGGTGGGGCTGACAACCTCACCCTATAATTCTCGCCGAGAACCGCAATACAAACACCTGGAGTCGCCCCATTACATTTTCGCTTACTCGGGGAGTAAGCCTACAAACTATTTTTGTTGTTGTTATTGTTGTGCTGTTGTTGTTGTTGTTATTCTTATTGAGGGGAATAGGAAAGGTCTATGGAAGAACCTAAAAAGGTCTGAAAATGGTGTTTCGTGTTGAGTGAAAGATACAGGTATTTTAGGATAGGATATTTATGATATATTTATTAGAATGAAAATGTAAAATTTAAATAATGTGCATGTTAAACACAATATAAAAATCATTTCCAATAAAAAAATAACATATTAATTTATATTTTCGTTGGTGAAACAAGGATCTATTTGACCGTGGATTTCAGTACATTTTCATTTAATTTAAGTTAAGAATACAACGTTTACAACTTATGCTTGAGGGAATAATCTTGCATGCGTCCTGAATAAGCTGGAGGTCGAATCACGCCTTTTTTTTGACATGTTAATCGAAATCCATTCAAAGGCAAACAAGTGTTTACTGATGCCATTAAGTTTGAATTACAAACTCATATTGAGAGATTGCAAACGCAATTGATTAACATGTATGTTTAATTCGTTAATATATACAGCGTTGGTGCAATATAGGCTATCTATCATTACATGGAAATAATCCGGATTAATATGCGCGATTTAATTTTTTAATGAATGCAGAAATGGTGTAATGTGGCTTATCATTGCATTCGGTGCAACACTGTCATATTCCATCCAGCGCCATAGTGAATTACTCACGAATATTACTGGTTTTATTATCTGTCAATCAAAAAAACTAGCCTATTATGATCTGCCAATCACGCAACACAGACTTTTACGATGCATATTAATATTGCAGGGTTTATTAAACGAATTACACGGAAATTCGTAACCAATAATCAGTGAAAGACAATAAGCAATGCGTAAGCCATAGGGCAAAACACAGGCCTCGAAATGAATTCCTAAATGTATAGGAAGGTATAATTCGATTCAAATATTTTAGGTAACTAAGTGTATATAAAGATGTTTCTTCATGTCGTGAAATGAAAAAGTTCTTTCCAGAAGGCAAAAAGATATCATCAAAGCCCAATTTAAAAACATTGTATAATTAGTCTCTTTTCAATTCCCGCCCCCACCCCCCGCCCCACCAAATATCTATATATTTAAAGTAGCTTTCCAATAAAAATATATATATATATATATATATGTATATATATATATATATATATATATATATATATATATATATATATATATATACATACATATATATATATATATATATATATATATATCATATACATATCTATATATATATATAATATATATATAGGATATATAGATAGATAGATATAGATATATATATATATATCTATATATAATATATATATATATGTATATATAATATATATATATATCTATCTATCTATCTATCTATCTATCTATATATATATATATATGTATTAATATATATATATATATATATATATATATCTATATATATATATATATATATATCTATATATATTCACCTAATGTTCAGAGAGGAAGGTCACTAAAGTTTAGTCATTTTAAGATGCAGGAACCCCAATTCATTTTGACTTAGTTCAACGTTTTATAAACGTCTAGAAACACTTCATACAAACAAAACAAAAAAATATATAATGACAATTATAAAAAGATAATAAAAATAATAATAATTAAAAAAAAACAAAATTACTGTGTATAACATGTTTACTTACAAGTATTTACATTTTATTTTACTCATAACTCGAGTACTTTCAGGCCCTATCTGTGGCCCTTTTTCAGGAGATGTGTAGGTTGTCAGCCTGGGTCAAGGCCCAGTAGATAGGGCCTGAAAGTACTCGAGTGTTGTGTAAAATAAAACGTAAATACTTATAAGTAAACACGTTATACACAGTTTTGTGGGTTTCTTTTTCAATCTTCTGAAGAAAACTGAAAGAAGTTTTTGTTTGGTTAATAATAATGATCATGAACACTGAGATGGTCCCTTTCTCAAACGGACGAATTAACTACAATTCGCTTTCTTGTACTCATAATGTAACAGAAAAAAGAAAAACAACAAACAGTAATCTTCACGAGAGGTAGTTCGCAAAGTGAATCGAAGCAATATTGGACATTACAAATGGAAAGGTTAATATCATCGAGCAATTTCCGAAGGAGCTTCGACATCAGTCCTGGAAGCCGAGGCTTTGTAAAACGTTGCATCATTCATCACCAATTCCGTCTCTGGATATTCGCCGATTGTTGTTCCTCCCAGCGAAACGACAACAACAAGAGCGACTCGAAACCGCCCGTGTGATTTCCACAGAGTGTAAATCCTTATTTTAATAGCTGTTTCTCTCCCGCAGCTGTTAATAGCGTCATTTCATCCGAATTACGTGAATGCAAGATAGGATGAAAGTGCATTAGCGCAAATGTTATTGCAAGATTTAGAAGGAGGCCAGGCAAATTTCCCCTCGCAGGCGACGCTGGCTGAGTGGTCGGGCTTTTTGACTTCATCCGCGTAGGAGGATGAGGATGAAGAGGATTATTGGCGGCGAGAGGGGGGCTAGGGAAGCGGTCATTAGCGGAGGTTTTGTATCAGCCACGCGCGTGCGCGCGCACACACAACAATTAACGATAAACGCCCATGAACTTGTTACCCGATACCGTCCGAAGTCAGTGGAGACTTGGCAAGATTCGAGAGCTTGAATTTAGGTCGATCAAATAGTTGATTATGAGTTTCATGGGCTCTTCTTGCTGGTCCGAAGCCCAAAGGGCAGAGGACTTTTGGACTTCAGGATGTCGTCGGCTCCTTGTAAAAGGCCTGGCGACATTGAAACTTGCAACACGTCCCGACAATCTGTTGCAAACGACTGCTGAAATGAGGCTTGACAGCTAACAGGGTAATGGAGGATGAAGTTCTATATATTATTTGCAAGAGTATACGTATATACATATATATATATATATATATATATATATATATATATATATATATATATACATATATATATATATATATATATATATATATATATATATATATACTATATATTATATATATATATATATATATATATATATATATATATATATATATAGATATATATATATATATACATATATATATATATATATATGTATATATATATATATATATATATATATATATATATATATATATATTATATATATATATATATATATTATATATATATATATATATATATATGCATACATATATCATATATAAAATATTAAAAAAAAATATTAAAATGTGGAAATTAAAGACCAGGTACCAAGCGCTTATACGTGTATTACGTACATACTCGCATATAAACAACACACACACACACACACACACACACACACACACACATATATATATATTATATTATATATATATATATATATATATATATATATATATATATATGATATATATATATACATGCGTTTGTGTATATGTGTGCACGTTTGTACTGCAATTTAATCGCCGGATTGCTAAAGAGAATATCTTTTCATCGGAAAATAAACAGATGAATCTCTCCTTAAAAAAAAAAAAAAAAAAAAAACAACAACTTGGCCAGATACGAATTCCCTTAATGCTTTTGCAGTGCCGCTTAATGCTCTCGTAATTTCGCCAAATAACATTAATTAACCAAAGAAACAGCGCCGTTATAATACAGGTAATTGGAGCGAGATGGCGCGCCATTTTAAAAGATTCCTTCGAAAACACACGATTCTATTAGGTAATGAAGGTGGGATGGTGCGCGAAAAAAAAACACACAAATAAGAAAAAGGGAAGAAGAAAGAGATGGAATTAAAATAAAATGAAATAAAAAAAAGCATAAGATGTGAAATTCAGTTGTTTTAAGGTATGAGATCAATATGAATGTTACAATGTACTATTATACTGTATTATACTGTGTATTATACTGTGTATAATACACAGTATATTATTATATATTATATATTATTATATTATTATATTATTATATATTATTATATACTGTGTATTATACTGTGTATTATACTGTATTATACTGTGTGCGAAAAAAATAAGAACAATGGAAGAAAGAATGGATGGAATAAAAACAATGAAATAATAAAAGGATAAGATGTGAACTTCCGTTGCTTTAAGGTATGAGATCAATATAAATGTTACAATATCACAATATGTTATAACCTGTTATATATTGTGTGCGAAGAAAAATGAGAACAAGGGAAGAAGAAAGAGATGGAATGAAAATTATAAGGATAAGGTGTGAAATCCATTTGCTCAAGTTTACTATGCTATTGTTAGCAATAAAAGATTGCATGAGATAAATATAAATGATATAGTATGGCAATATGTTAATACTGGTAACTTATACCGGATTACACCAGTAAAAGATGATTTGAAATGCATATATATCGTACAATGCCACTATATATATTATGACCATTTAAATATGCCAGATTACACCAAATAATAAACGCTCCAATACAGAGGGTAAATGTTGGAAGATGTTAGAATTTATCATTACTATGTATGTGAGCGAAAAATATAGTTGCTTACATACGAACTTATACAACGAGGCGTGATCCGATCTCCGGCTTACTCGAGACGCGTGTAAGATTTTCCCCTTTCACGCTAAATTGTAAACATTATATTCCTAACTTAGCGTAGCTTAAAACGTGCTTAAATCAGCGGTCAAATAGATCTTTATTTCGCCAAAGAAAATTAAGATAAATACGGTATGATTTCTTAAAAAAGATTTTCTGTACTGTGTAACATGCGCATTTTTGATTTTTTACATTTTCATCCTAATAAATAAATCATAACTATCCTCTCTCAAAATTCCTGTATCTTTAACTAAACACGAAACACCTGTCTCAGACAATTCTAGGCCGGTCCATAGACCTTTCCTATGCCCCTAACAAGAACGACAACAAGAACAAGAACAACAACAAATTAGTTTTTAGGCTTAGCCCCTAAAGTAAGTTTAAATCTTGTCATGTATAAGCCACCTGCATACAAGAACACATGGTAACAAGTTTATTCAAATGCAAATAGGATAGTTGTGAAAAAAAAAAAGTTTTATTAACGAATCCCCAACTATAGCCTTTTAATGCTGCAAATGAGTAATGAATTTATTGCAATAATTTCCAGTGAGTGACAGACTTGGAAAATGAACAGACAGAATTTGGAAATGAAAATATAAATCTGAGAGATATTAATTCGTCCAGATATACAACTCCCGGACTAAGACTGCAAGACGCAATTGTCATTATTCAGCAAATAAACTAATGGAGAATTATTGATATTATTATTGCTGATGTCTCTTGTCTAATAGCGACAATGATTTCTCTCTGAAACATTACAGCGTTACTGAATATCAAAGGAGTCTGTATGTGACGCTACGCCTTTGAACATAACTCTAAAATAAAAGAATATGTGTCAAAAGTAATGACCCTTGGGTATGAAGTCATTCTTAATATATATATATATATATATATTATATATATATATATATATATATATATATATATATATATGCATATATATATATATATATATATATATATATATATATATATATATATATATATATATATATATATATATATATATATATATATATATATATATATATATATATATATATATATATATATATATATATATATATATATATATATATATATATATATATATATATATATATATATATATATATATGAGTGTGTGTGCGTGTGTATATATATTAATATATACTTTATAAAACAGTAATTCATATCAACATCGATATGTTAACTGTTAATTACTTTTCAAATCAGCTTTGATAAGAGGGGAAACTGAATTACTACATGCAATATGATACCAAATCAACTTCATTTATTCCATGTACAAATGAATATAGAAAGCTAGATTTATATGACATGAATCGGGCTTTATATTTTTTAGTAAAAAAAACAGGTATTGGTAAAAAAAAAAAAAAAAACTTTTTTACTTGAATATTGATATATATTGAAATAAGTCAGTATGAAAAAACTGCGAAATTTATTATGCATAACGCGAATGGTAAATATTAATTATCAAGCACCTGGAGGTAGAGCAAGTCAAATCCCGAGTTAAAAATACCAGAACTTAAAAGATCCAGAGACGGCAAACCTCCGCCAAAGCTAAACAAAACCCAAGTCCGAATCTAGTCGGTCAAACTTTGTCTATAAAGCATTCATATTCACTGGGTGTGATCCTGAGATCTCTTTCGTACTTACAGACTGACAAACGTAGACGAATACGAGTACATGACCTCCGTCAGCTGTCTGAAGGGAGTAGGAGTCTCTTACAAAATGCAGCGTATGATCGAGAGTTGGATGCCAATTTACAAACTTGGAGGGATTTAGTAATTCACGACACCTGGGGGACTCCGAAGGTAGGATTCATTCGATGAGATGACTTGATATAGCTGTACGATCTTCATTGTATTGCATGAGTAGTGACGAGTCAAAATGAGCCCTGTGGGGTCCTAAAACCCATCTGCGCTTGCAGAATTTCAACGGTGTGCCGTTATGTGGCGTGGGCAAGTGCTAGCTGAAATGAATCGCAATTAGATCTACCAGCCACGAGAGAGAGCAACTCTTCCTATTAATGGCAGATGATCGAGAAATTGATCAAAAATCACATCTCAGAAGATCAGAGGAAGATAATCGTCTATTCAGTGCAGGCCACCTTAGACGCAAGGAGCGAGAAACGTAAACTGAGAACATCTGCAAACGACGCAAATCCAGATCTCTGTGTAATGTTTTATGAAAATGCTTCTCCCAGCGGCTGGCGAAAGCTGACTCCTATTTCGAAGTCGGTTTCAACCACAGGTTCATCTCCTCTTCTTCTTCTCGAGAGAGAAATTGTATCTTGTCTTGGAGCCCAATATGTCACCTTATAAATTTAGTATACGTCAATACGTCACCAAATAGCAGACGTTATCATACATCAATACGTCAACTTATTAACGTTAAAATACGTCAACATGTCACTTTATTTATAAACGTTAGCATACGTCAATACGTCAACTTATAAACGTTAATGTACGTCTATCCTCATCCTACAAACGTTACTATACGTCAATAAGTGACCTTAAAAACGTTAGTATACGTCAATATGTGACCTTATAAACGTTAGGATAAGTCAAAACGTCACCTTATAAACGTTAGTATACGTCAATATGTCACCTTATAAACTTAGTAACGTCATTATTTCACCTTATAATTTTAGTATACGTCAATACGTCACTTTATAAACGTTAGTATAAGTCAATACGCCACTTTCTAAACGCTGGTATAAGTCCATACGCCACCTTATAAACGTTAGTATACAACAATCGGTCACCTTATAAGTTTAGTATACGTCAATACGTCACCAAATAGTAGACTTTATTATACGTCAATACGTCAACTTATTAACGTTAAAATACTTTAACATGTCACTTTATAAACGTTAGCATACGTCAATACGTCAACTTATAAATGTTAATATACGTCTATACCTCATCCTATAAACGTTACTATACGTCAGTTTGCCAAATTATAAACGTTAGTATACGTCAATATATGTGACCTTATAAACGTTAGTATAAGTCAAAACGTCACCTTATAAACGTTAATATACGTAAATATGTCACCTTATAAACGTTAGTATACGTCAATATGTGACCTAATAAACGTTAGTGTAAGTCAAAACGACACCTTATAAACGTTAATATACGTCAATATGTCACCTTATAAACTTTGTAACGTCATCATTTCACCTTATAATTTTAGTATATGCCAATACGTCACTTTATAAACGTTAGTATAAGTCAATACTCCACCTTATGAACGTTAGTATGCAACAATACGTCACCTTATTAACTTTTATTGTACGTCATTATGTCACCTGTTTTATAAAGTATATATTAATATATACTTTATACGTCAATATTTTTGGTTAAAAATCAATGATCTGAATAACTGAGTTACTCAGGATTTAGTGAATTAAACTATTTTTTTTATAATGACACAGATATATATACAGTACAGGTTGTCGAAACTATATAAGGATGGCTCTAGTAACTTCTTCATTTATCTAGTGTTTTTTCTGAGTGAAAACCACGTCACTTATCTTCCATAACTTTTAAACTGCTTTATTTTTTTTTTTTTTTGTCTTCCACCATTGAATACATAATCAATGGTGGAAGACAAAAAGAAATAGACCAGTTTAAATATTATGGAAGATAAGTGACATGGTTTTCACTCAGAAGAACAATAGATTAATGAAGAAGTTACTAAGGGGTATCCTTAGTTTAGACAACCTGTACAAGTTACTAAATATATATATGTGTCATTATAAAAAAGTTATTTAATTCACTATTATCCCGAGTAACTCAGTTATTCAGCTCTTTCATTTTTAACCAAAAATATTGACGTATACTAACGTTTATAAAGTGACATAATGACGTACAATAAAAGTTAATAAGGTGACATATTGCTGTAAACTAACGTTTATAAGGTGACGTTTTGACTTATACCAACATTTATAAGGTCACATATTATAATTTGTCCTTCACGTCGCTGGAGACCATATTCCTCGCATCCGCTGCCTTTCATTTTAGAATGTGATTGTTAAAACTGATATAATCTTGCTCGTATGACTACAACGCATGAACATCAGGCGCTGTACAGCATACACTATACTCCAGTCAGCTTCATCTTCAAACGCTTTTGTAATAACAGTGATTTCGGAAAGGCGAAACAAAGACAACCTTTGTATTTCAAAATACCTGGTCATAAATCAAGGACTAAAGGTGAAGGAGTAGAGAAATGACTGATATTGTAGGATTCCTCGACACATACTAGCTACATCTCCTGAGATATCAGAAATATGCCATTTCTTGGTTATTTTATGGCTTTTTCAGTAAAAAAAATTGAATAAAAAAAAAAGTAATCGAGGTTTCTATACAGCGTATGACACTGTGTGAAACTCTCGGTCACGGCCCATGAAACTCTCAGCAGCAGTCCATGAAACTTTCAGCTGCGGCATAGTGGCGTCCTGTGTTTTATCATGGCTAAATTCAACCTTGAATAAAATAAAAGCTACTGTGCCCAGAGGGCTGTAATTATATATGTTTGATGACTAGAGGGTGGGCGATCAATATACCAATATGCAGCCCTCTAGCCTCAGTAGTTTTTAAGATCTGAGGGCGGACAGAAAATGTCGCCCTCAAAATTAAGGGTTAGTCTGTCAAAGAGAAGCTCCACATAAAATGGCACAGTAGTCAATGTCAGTTCCATACTTGTACTACTCAATAAGTAAGTAGATCTTATTTCAACCAGACTGCTGATCTGATTAACAGTTCTCTTAGGGCTGGCCCGAAGGATTAGATAAGTTTACGTGGCTAAGAACCAGTTGGTTGCCTAGTAACGGGGCATAGAGCTTATTGTGGGATCCGAACCACATTTCATCGACAAATTAATTCCTAATCACAAGAAATAAATTTCTCATATTCCACGTTGGCAGAGCGGGGAATCGAACTGTACTACTCGATAGAATTTGCAATTTCAGCATTAGGTGCTTTATGCATTTCTGCACAAGATTCATCAGCAGCGTGACGAACCCCTGACAAACACTGTACATGTAGTTTCATCTCGTATGCAATCTTGCTTACTGGACACGAGGGCTCTTCTATACCCGTAGGACATTCACCGTCATCCATAAGGCACCTTCTACTTGGCCCTCCTAGTTCGTCTTTGGACGAGTGGTTTACGTGCTCGCCTACCGATTCGGTAGTCCCGAGTTCGATTCCCATCGCCCTGCCAACGTGGAATCAGAGGAATTTTATTTCTGGTGATTAAAGATTCATTTCTCGATAAACGTGGTTCGGATCCCACAATAAGCTGCAGGTCCCATTGCTAGGTAACCGGTTGGTTCCTAGCCACGTAAAAATGTCTAATCCTTCGGGCCAGCCCTAGGAGAGCTGTTCATCAGCTCAGTGGTCTGGTTTAAACTAAGATAAACTTAACTAAGTCCTCCTCTCTTATTCCGTCTACAAGACACCCCTCATGGTGTAGTAAGCAACATCATGACCCTGTTATTAGTAGAGACCCTACTTCCTATCATTTTATCGTTTATAAAATAGACAAAATAAACCCCCCCTAAACATTTTATTGAGAACTTTCCTCCTTCCAGATATACCTAACCAGAGCTGGTCAGTCATTTAACCGCGTTATTACCGTCACTGCGATGCAGCATCAAACTTTATGATCTCATCAACCCAACGTACCTGTCAACAAACGCACGTACAAACGAATACACGCACGTACATACATACATACATATAGTATATATACACATCATAAGCTTGTCTGCTATCGCGGGCTTGTCAAGAGAGTCGAGATATACCTTACAGATGTTTCCAAAACTACTTAATTTCAGTATCAAATACTACCAGGATAAAGATTCGGATTTTACAAAATAATAAATTAATAAATAGATAAATAAATAAAAAAAAAACGCTGGAATTCAGAGCAGGAATATAGTCTTCTCGAACGACCCAATTTTCAAGTCTTGCAGCACGTATGGAACATTATTCTAAAACCCGAAGTTCACCTGAGGGAAGAAAACTCCGGTAACTTTGTCAGCGCGTGAAAATAAAAATTCTAGAATCTGGGTTTATAATTAGAGGCGCAAAAGTCAATTCCTAGAACTCAGGGGAAAAAGTAAATCTAAAAAAATCACAGTTTACATTCTAGAGTTAAAGGGGAAAAGTCGTTAGGTGTTGTACAATGTCATTTAAAATATAAAAACTGAGAAATTATATAGTTCTCTAGGACAAGAATTTTTTTTTCAAAATAAATGTCGTCTCTAGCTAAAACTTCCACACTCAGAGAGAGAGAGAGAGAGAGAGAGAGAGAGAGAGAGAGAGAGAGAGAGAGAGAGAGAGAGATATTAATGGTTTTACCCCAGAATGGTATGGACAATCCCAATGTAGTCCTCTTGTGTTTCAACATGAAATATTCTCTCTCTCTCTCTCTCTCTCTCTCTCTCTCTCTCTCTTTCCACATCCTTCTGAAAATCTATAGCAGTTGACTCCACACCAGAAAGTAGTAAATTCACTGGTAAGGTCAACAGTAACACCAAGGGTAGGATCGTTCCTCCTTTGTGTATATTATTATATATATATATATATATATATATATATATATATATATATATATATATATATATATTATACACACACACACACACACACACATATATATATATATATATATATATATATATATATATATATATATATATGTGTGTGTGTGTGTGTGTGTGTGTGTGTGCGCGCGCTCGCGCATATGTAATGATTTGGTTGCGTGTGTGGATGAAGAAGAATTCTCTCCTTTCAAAAGATGACACAAAAATTGTTCGACATCCTCAGGGAGTCTGTTCCACAGTACAGCGGTAGCAGGAATAAAATGAGAAGTGATAACCTGAAGGCAACCATAAAATGGTAGCATTTAGCATAAAGGAAAATAATCTCCAGTAATACCTACTGTTTTTCTCGTGCGCTTCCTGAATTCCGTCATTACTTTACAGTTTCTGCCTGGCCTCGGGAGAGAGAAGCGTTCCTGCAATCTGAGAGCTACAGATTTTTAAGCTTTCATAATTTCTTTTCAAAAATAGAAATACTTGCATTCCCTGTTGTCAAAGAATCACTGACTAAATCATGGTGAATAACTGGTGCCTCTGCACTGATGGTCGCCAACTCCGACTGTGCATACAAAGATATTTCAAGCCTTATACTAAAAGCTAGGCAAAATTTCACTCATATAATTTATTAATAATTCAAATATAATTCTATCTCGCTCTTTTACACTCCCTTTAGATACTCTAAAAAAAGAATGAAAATTTGAATTATAGGCTATATGAGTTAACTGTTAGTAATTTTTATTATTCGTCGTTCGATTTGCGAATGTAAACATTTACCCCTGACTGTTTTTTGTCGTACATGCAAATGATCCCACTCACAATCCCGAGTTGTTTTAATAAAATTAATGTTTATAAATATCGAGTATAAAGGGTAATTTTATTCAATTTTATTAAAAAGGCTGACTGGCTTCATATTGTGTATGCTGCTGCACATAACTCCGTTTTAGAATTCATATATACATGTACATACTCACTGAGTTCTTTCATAAAATTCAAACGCACATGTAGGTACTGTTATTCAGAACGATAAATTTATTCCGCATCAAGAATGATAAAAAGAAATATTCAATTTCCAAGACAAATATCGACTATTTTAAAAGCAATGTTGTGATTTGCACAATTTCAAATCTCAGAATTTTAACTACGTCGAGAATGTCACTTATGCAAAAAAAGATAATAAATAAATAAATAAATAAATTAATTAATTAATTAATTAATAAATAACTAAATAAATAAATAAGTAAATAAATTTCCAAGAAAAATATCAACTATTTTAAAAGCAATGTTGTGATTTTCACAGTCTCAAACCTCAGAATTTTAACCACGTCGAGAATGTCACTTATGCAAAAAAAAAAACAAATAAATAAATAAATAAAATGAAATAAATAAATAAATAAATAAATAAATAAAATAGAATACTAAGAATATAATAAATAAATAAATAATCATGATCTATTTCACGACTGCAAAACTCAGTGCCATTAGGGACTCCTACCTGGGGTTTCCTTCACGGGAGACAAATCAGTTCCTCGTCATTGCAAATAGCATTGGAACTCGTGGAACACTTTCTCGGAAAACAACAAAGCCTTTTTCTCAAATAGGTATAAAAGGAAGGCTGTTAGCGTCTTCTCTCATCAATGAAATGCAAAAGCTACGAAGGACCCATCAGCTCTTCAACAGCGCTTCAGCTGCGTGATCGGTATGGTCTCGGCCTGCTACCT
>NC_087207.1:69252213-69257213 GCF_015104395.2 Macrobrachium nipponense
AAAGATAAACCGGATAAAGATAAAGAAATAAGTTCATTAAAAATATATCAAAACTGAACAATAACACAAGCACATTGCATTTATAAAGAAAGGAGTTATTCTACTCTGATGTGTCTCCGGTTCAGTTTAAAAGACCCTTGTCTGGTTTAAAAAAAAATAGCTGGCTTTGTTAATAAACCAAAGGCCATCTGGGAATGTGTAGGCAAAATAATCTATTTTTCGGTAGCACTTAACATTTAACTTCAGATGAACCAAACAAAAACCTCTTTTAGTTTTCTTCTGAAGATTGAAAAAGAAACCCACAAAATTACTGTGTAAAACGTGTTTACTTATAAGTGTTTACATTTTATTTTACTCAACACTCGAGTACTTTTTATATGATGGCTGTTCTGGTTTCCTTGGGAGTTGCTAATCCCCTGTTGTCGCTCTGATATCCTGAGCTGATGGTCAATGGAATTAACCCTCGTGGTAAGTGAGTGGTCACCAACAGTCTGTTGGGCAGAAAACTTAATCTCCAGGTCAGAAAGGTCAATCTTAGCTTCTTTTAATATCAAAGCTCGGCTTATGTGATCTTCTGAGGTAAAACCTTCGTTTCCTTCTATTACTTCAGATCTCAAAGTGACTATTTTGACAGCACAAGACGAAAAGCAACAACCCAACAACAATTCAAAGCCTATTGAATTTGTGTTGTTGTTCTATCTCACTCTTGAGGTGGAGGCTTATCTTAGCCAGTCCAGGAGAAGGATGAATGAACGAATGATGTTCCGTAAGCTCTTCTTCTAAAGGAATCAAGAGATCCTCTCCAGAAAAGAGAGAAAATGGTATAGGGATCCTGGAACACTGAATGATGGAAAAGTCCTACGGTTGGAGGTTTGATGCTCGGAGCGAAATTCTGGATGCTTATGGAAAATAATTGCTGGAATTCTCTACCTTCAACCATACAGCACGAATTAAAGAAATAGAGGAGAGATATAAGTATAAAGACTGGAGCCTTGCCTTTGTACAACGATAGCAAAATCTAACGAAACCTGTGAAGTGCATAGAAAATCGACAAGGGAACAGAAATCGTCGCTGTTTACAACAACAGAAGCAACTGCGTTACATAAACTGGTAGGGATGAATTTCCACCGAGAAGCAAGATATTTGTGTAACAGGGTCTTCGCACCAGTATTTGCTGGGAGGCCTTAGGGACACAAATGTTGGTGTAACAGGATTTACTGAGATTGCTGTAGAGTTGAGGAATGATTCCTGTTAGATCTTGCCTTGAGAATGATGTGTTAGTTATATTGTAGACGATGGATCAAACCCGTCTTTCATTTGATTTTTTTAAATTTATTTAAGTTTGCTTTGAGAAAGGGGCCACAAAATTCGAAATGATTTCAATTGTAACATTTGAAGTAAAAGTAATCACTTTCTATCGAAGGGGACAAAATAAAAGCCTTGAGAATATATTGGTGATAATGTTATGTTAAATTCATTTTATGTTACATTCATTTTCATACTTTTATGCAATTTAACAAAAAAATTGAGAGGTGGTAATGAAGACAATGGATTAAAACCATGTTTTTTATATATTTCTAAAAAAGTGGTCCTTCTATAAACGACCCAATAATTTAATCAGTAAAATTTTAAGTAAAATTAACCGCTTCATATAGATACAGCGAACCAATTACTTTTCTATGAAAGAGACACACGAATGAAGAAAAAACCGATGAAATATGGTCCAGAAGCCCTTCTGTTCCTGAGCTACAACAAGAGTACTAGAAGTCGAAAGGCTTTGCAAGGCCTCTGTCATTTCTCTTTCATTCTTGGAATTTGTCTTCATTCATTGTCCTTCAGGAATGAAATTCAGAAAGGCTAAATATGACAGAGTTGAGTATATCTTAGTTTAACCAGACCACTGAGCTGATTAATAACTCCCTAGGGCTGGCCCGAAGGATTAGATATTTTTATATGGCTAGGAACCAATTGGCCACCTAGCAACGGGACCTACAGCTTATTGTGGGATCCGAGCCACATTATATCGAGAAATGAATTTCTATCACCAGAAATAAATTCCTCTGATTCCGCGTTGGCCGAGCCGAGAATCGAACTTCGGACCACCGGATTGGTGGCCGAGCGCAAATGTGACAAAGCAAATGTCGTTTGGAAGAGATGCTAACACATCGGTTAAAACGATTCTGTTATATTACGTACATTGAGAAGTGCCTCACACGCCAGGGTATTCTTTTAAAAATGAAAACAGTTCAGTAGGAGTTGCTGGAATAGAGATATATATCGGTACGAGTTATCCACACTTTAATTATTCATACGTTTAACAGGGGAACACCTCACGATCTTCAAACGCCAGAAAAGTCTTGAAAAGGACTCAACGCAGGTAACTTCCCCTGACAAAGAGAAGAATGAACATAAGAAAAAGATAAACAATTGCGCGAACGGAAAATCCTGGTCAAAAGCATCCTCGTGTTATTTGAGAAATGTGAATTCTTCCGAGCCATGGTAAATAGACCGTAATGATATGCCTGCCTACCTGTTTAATGTAACAAAAAATTTCTAAATATTCCGAATGCCTGACATGTTGCATGTAATTGTACAACTTACTTGTTTAATTGAAGTGGGGCCTGTTGAAACTGTTGACTCAGAAACAGGAAAGGGTTGGTGTCCTATTTTTTTTCTTTAGTTTTTTAACACTGTAACTTTTACCGATGGACATAAATCGGTATTTGTTAAAGTGGGGTCAGCGGACCCCCAGGGGTCGGTGGAATGTTCCAAGGGATCCGCAGGATAATTTGGCCGTCGGTATTAGATAAATTTTATGCCAAAACGTCGCTCAGTTTGTGTGCAAAATTGAAAAATAATATTGTGAAAGTTATTTTAAGAAAAATTTTAACATTTATGTTGAGGATAAGCCAGTAATAAATAACTCAGTAGCAATTTTAGTGCTATACACTGAAAACACTTAAACCCAAGAGGGAAATTATTACAATAAGGGGTCCGCTTCATGAGCAATTTTAATAAAAGGTGTACGCCTCACTAGAAAGTCTGGCATAAATGTATCGATTATGAATCGAAAAACAATCTTTTTTCTTTACGAATCGTTTCAGAAGCAATTATCTGAGATCATATATATATATCACAGTCCCACTAGCAGGTAACATTGAACATCGAATATGGATTTGAAATATGGTTCCTATGGAATTGAAATATGGTTCCATATACTCATCTCGACCTAGCAAGAGGGATAGAGTAACGCCCATTTGTTTGGAAGTCCACGAAGCAATTGAAAAAAAAATGTACACGGCGACAAACATCATTTAGAAAATAGGCGAGTCAAGGGTCAATTAAAATTTAAGCAGATTCCGGAATGGAAAGGGAAGCGGATCCAGGATTTTTTTTTATTGGGGGAAGTGGGTAAGGGGGCAAGGGGGGGGAAGAAAGAGGAGGGGCCGGTGGAGGAGGGGGGCGGGGTTTAGCGGTTTCTGGGTGACAAAAATATCTCAAGAAGACATCGATGAATTTCAGTAAGCGTTAATGGAAAAGTTTATATATATACATATATATATAATAATTATATATAATATATATATATATCTATATTATAATATATAATATATTAATATATATATAATATATAGATAATATATATATCTATATCTATATAGATATAAGATTATAGATATTATAATATATTATTATAATATATTATATAGATATATAGATAGATAATAGATATGATATTATATTAATATATATATATATATAAATATATATATAATTTATATATTATATAGTTAATTATATATATATATATATTATTATATATCTATATCTATAATATATATAATATTATATATAATATATATATATAGGATTATAGATATATATATATTATATATTATAATTTATATAATAATTATTATATACATATTTGAATATTATATATTATATATATATATAGATATATAGATATATTTACAATTAATTAATAATAATATATTATATATATATATATATATAATTATAATAATATATATATATATAATATTTTATATATATATAATATATTATATAATATATATTATATATATATATCTATTATAATATATATAAAATATATATATTTATATATTATATATATATATATATTATATATATATACAATATATATATATATATATATATATATAATATATACATATTTACAATATTATATTAGTTATATATATTTATATATATATATATAATATATATAATATAATATATATATATGTATATAATATATATAAATTATAATATAAATATATATATATATATATATATATAATTATATATATATATATATAGATATATATAATATATGTATATATATATAAATAATATAATATAAATATATATATATATATATATATATATATTATAAAAAAAAAAAAAATATATATATATTCGTTTATTTACCGATTTATTGCTTGCACTGCCGCAGTAGTGAGACTAGGTTACGGTTATATTTTACATTCTTTTATTCGTAGCGACGATTTTTTTTTTGGGGGGGGGCGTAGGGGGGGCGGAGGGGCGGGTTGGAGGGAGGATTGGTGAGGTGGAGGTGAGGGAGCTTTTTGAGGGGGGTTAGGGGGGAGGAGCTTGTGGAGCATAAATATCCAACCTCTGAGCAAAAGGGATGGAATCTTTCAGCAGCTGATTTCAGAATTCAGCCTAAAACGAGGCATGTGATCCGACCTCCAGCTTAATGGGGAAGCGTGGAAGATTTTCCCCTCACACACAAGTTATAAACATTATATTTCTCGCTTTTAACGAAAATTAAAACGTCATAAAATCTACGTCTCAGATTGAGCCTTGTTTCATCGACTAAAGTCAAAATAAATATGTTAAGTTCTATTATGAATTATTTTTCTGTACTGTTTAACATGCACAATATTTTTTAACATTTTCATTTTAATAAATATATCATAAATATTCTATCCTAAACTTCCTGTATCTTAAAT
>NC_087207.1:69267213-69294713 GCF_015104395.2 Macrobrachium nipponense
TATTAAAGGACAAAAAAAATGAGATGAGAGAGAGATTGAGAGAGACGAGATGAGAGAGAGAGAGAGAGGCATCCTGATTAAGGAAAAAGGAGAGTGACAGATAGTGAAAGATAGGAGGCATTCTTATTAAGAAACAAAGGAGAGAGACAGAGAGAGAGCAGAGAGAGAGAGAGAGGAGAGAGAGAGAGAGAGAGAGAGAGACATTCTGATTAAGGAAAAGGAGAGAGACAGATAGTGAAAGATAGGAGGCATTCTTATTAAGAAACAAAGGAGAGAGAGAGAGAGAGAGAGAGAGAGGAGAGAGAGAGTGAGAGAGCATCCTGATTAAGAAAAATGGAGAGGACACAGATTGTGAAAGATAGGGAGCATCCTTATCAAGAAGAAAGAGAGAGAGAGAGGAGAGGAGAGAGAGAGAGAGAGAGAGAGGAGAGGAGAGAGAGTGGAGAGGAGGAGGGCATCCTTATTTTAAGGAAAAAGGAGAGAGAGTGAGAGGAGACCTTACAGACCTTACAGACCTTACATCTTGTTCGGGTTGCCCCATGGTCCCTCAGTGTGAGGCACCTCTAATGTCTACCAGAGAGTTGCTAGTACATCTTCCGGTATATTTTGCATCTTCCAATCTTGGATGGTCTGGGATGCAGTTTAGATATTTGTCGAGCTTATTCTTAAACACATCTACGCTCACTCCTTGATATATTCCTCAGATGAGCTGGCAACGCATTGAATAGACGCTGCATTAATCGATGCTGGTGCGTAGTGGATTAATGTCCTGTGTGCTTTCCTTATTTTTTCCTGGTATATTTTTTGGGCACTATTAATCTACCTCTGCTTGCTCTTTCTGATATTTTTAGTTCCATGATATTTTCTGCTATTCCTTCTATCTGTTTCCATGCCTGAATTATCATGTAGCGTTTCTCTTCTCCTTTCCAGACTATATAATTTTAAGAATTGTAGTCTTTCCCAGTAGTCTAGGTCCTTAACTTCTTCTATTCTAGCTGTAAAGGACCTTTGTACACTCTCTATTTGTGCAATATCCTTTTGATAGTGTGGGTACCATATCATATTGCAATATTCAAGTGGACTATACGAACATATGTTTTATAAAGCATAATCATGTGTCAGCTTTTTCTTGTTTTGAAGTGCCGTAACAACATTCCCATTTTTGCTTTACATTTTGCCAACAGAGTTGCTATTTGATCTTATTGCATAACATGTTCCTATTCATCATCACACCAAGGTCTTTAACTGCTTCCTTATTTGTGATGGTATCAATTATTAGGTCCCTTATATGCATATAGCTTTCTTTCTCTGTCTCCATAATTTATTGATTCAAATTTATCAGAGTTAAATACCATCCTATTTACCTCTGCCACCCAATCATATACTTTGTTAAGGTCTCTTTGTAGAGCGTTCTATCTTCATCACAAGTAATTTCTTTCTACTTATTCTTGTGTCATCTTGCGAAACTACTCACTACCGAATCCTTAACATTAGTGTCTATGTCTTCAATCATAATAACAAACAGTATTGCAGCTAACACCGTACCTTGCGGCACACCGGATATTACCTTGGCTTCATCCGATTTCTCGTCGTTTGCAATAACTATCTGTTTTCTGTTGTGTAAAAATTCTTTTAACCATCTTCCTACTTTATCCACGATATTGTTTTTTTCTAATTTTCTTCGCTAATATTATTATGGTCTACTTTATCAAAAGCTTTTGCAAAGTCTAAATAAACCACATCTGTTTCATTTCCGCTTTTCATATTTTTGAATATGTTTTCACGGTGGGGGACTAACAGTTGGGTTTGTGTACTTTTTCCGGGTACGAAACCATGTTGTCCTTTATTAAACAAATTATTTTTATTAAATGTTTCATAATATTTTTCTTCATTACCCTTTCATACACTTTCATTATTATGTGATGTTAGACTCACAGGCCTATAATTACTTGCCTCTAGTCTTGATCCACTTTTGAAAGTAGGGGTAATATACGCTAATTTGTGCTCATCATATATCTTGCCTGTATCTACACTTTGTCTTATAATATTGCAAGTGGCTTTGCGATAGAATGAACTACTTCTTTAACAAAATAAGCAGGATTCCATCAGGCCCTGCAGCAGCTCCATTTTAATTTCATTAATAGCCTGCACAATATCAGCTTCATTAATATCTATGGTCAGCTAAATATTCACTATTTTCATCCCTTACTTCTATATCATTATCTTCATTATCTATTCTAGGGTGAATTCTCTCTTATATCGTTCTCCAGTATGTTGCAAATTTCCTTTTTTTTCATTCGTTAATCTCCCTTCAATTCTCAGAGGGCCTATTTCTATTCTTCTTTTATTTCATCTTCTTCGCATATGAGTATAATAGTTTGGGGTTTTGCTTGATATTTAATAGGGTTTTTTCTTCCAAGTCCCGTTTTTCATTTTTTCATTTTCTTTTGATTGTATAATCTTTTGTTCTGCATTTTCTATCTTACGTTTTTAGTTCTATAACTTTCCATGCATTTTTTTGGGCAGCAAGACCTTTTTTCCACTTTCTGATTTTCTGGAACAAGATTCTTCTGTCTCTTGGTATGCATGAATGATGTTTACTTTTCTTCTTCGGTATATATTTTTTTTTTTTTCCACTATTATCTCCAATATTTTATATAATATCTCCGTATTTACCCTTATGTCATCACTTACGAAATGTTTATCCCAATCTTTGTTTAATTCTTCATTAATTTCTGACCATTTTATATTTTTACTGTAGAAGTTGTATTTTCCATATCCTTCCCACTTTTTCATTTCTGCTTATCTCTATTTTCACTTGCTTTGGAATGAACTGTTAATTCTATGACATTATGGTCTGAAATACTCGCTTATAAACTATTATTTCTTTAACATAATTCATCTCGTTCACAAATACTAGGTCTAAAGTATTTTCCTTTCTGTTGGCAGGTGATTTATTTGTTGAATGTTGTATTCTAGTAGCATATCTAATAGCTTTTCAAATTGCCTCTTATCTTTCTGCACTACTATACTCTGCTTTTTTTTTTTATATGTATAAGTACAACCACAATCTCCTATTCGTTCTTTTTCCCCATTCTACGAAAGGAAGTTGAAGTCACCCAGATAGAGAATAGTCCCAGTCCTTGTGATTTCTACATATATCATCCATTTTTCAATTATTAAGTCAAACTCTTTTTAGTATTAGGAAAGGTCTATATATTACTAATGTTTTTTTCCATCAATTTTTCATTGATTCAAAATCTACCGCTATTAGTTTCACATTCTGAGTTACTATATTTCTCATATATTTTTCCTTGTTTTTGTCTTTCCCATATATTGCGGTTCCCCCTTGATTTCCTATTTTTTCTATCTGATCTATAAGTTTGGAACCCTTTTATTTGATCATCATTCCAGTCTCTTGGGAATACCAGTTTCACTTATATTCATTATATCTATTTTTTCTTTTCATTTTTTGGTTAGTTCTTCTAAGTACTCTATTTTCTTTTTGAGAGTTACTCGTAACTAAACCCTGCGCATTCATCACTATGATGGTTTGCGTGTTTTCGGTCCTTCATTTAATACTGAATAGTAATAAGGATTTTCCCATGTCTCTTTTCCTGTTCCTGGTATGTTGTTCTTTTTTTCATTTTTCCAGAAATTCTGACATTAAAAAATCCAACTTTTCCATAATATTTGATCTTCCTTCATCATAATTATTCATTTTGTGTCTGAATCTGCAATTTTCTCCGTTTCTGCAATATCCTCTTGCATAATAAATACAGTTATTATCTCTTGAGTAGAATTTCGGAGCTGATGCTTTGAAATTCTTTGCTGACACCTCTGCATATCTCATTGGTGGTTTGCTTTTCTCTTTTACCTGATATTCTTGATTTTTCTCTCTTTATTTGTTTCTTCTTATTTTGGATTTTATTACTTGGTTGGTTATTTATTTGATTATGATTCATGGCTACAGGGTGCATATATTTGCATTTTTTGTCGAACTTACATCCTTTTCCTTCTTTTAGGTTTTTTACATATTTTTGGATGGCAGATCTCTGCAATCATCCCCCCCATATCCATCTAAGTATGCACATTACCATATATTTCCATAGTTTTTTTGACATATCTTAGGATGTTTGTAGTAACATCTTTCTCCAAATCTGCAATTCCCTCTTTTCAAAAAGGTTGCAGATTTTGTCTTTCTTGTCTATTTTTTTCCTCTTTCCCGTCATTGTATAGATCTGGGTAGAGCCTCTTCGGGATTTGCTTTTCTGTTGTCATATCGTAATTTATTTCTTCGTAGGTATGCTGCTTTATTGCCTCATATGTAGTATCAATGAGTATCTCTGCATCCACTACTTTTATCTTGTTCTTTGTTTTGTTTTCCTTATTTTATTTTTTTTTTTTTTCTGTCATTTCATTTTGTTTACTTCTTTTTCCGTTTTTCCATTTCTTTTTTTCTTCTTTTCTTCTTCTTCCGTTTTCCTCTTCTTCTTTTCTTCTTCTTCTCTTCTTCTTCTTACTTCTCTCAATATTGTACATTCAATCTTGATTTAATAACATTGTATCCATGATAGACATGTTGAACAAAAAATTCTTGTATCTTTTCTCAAATCTTGTATTACCTCAGCACACTGTGGATGGGTCGGAATGTTGCATGCAGCACATTTTCTGATTAGGTTTTGTGGATTGACTATGCTATACCAAACCTTACACAGTTTGCATGCTTTTGGCATTCTTTTTCCTAATGCATCAATTAGTATATTCACAAGATTCACCTTATTCATTTTCTTTGTCGGAATAGTTGGTTTATGTATATTTTCTTTATGAGTCTCTTGACCACTTGGATTTTATTTGGAACTTCTTCAATTATTTTCAAGATGTTTTCATTAGATTTGTTCCAGTTTGAAGGATTATATCCTTCTAATATATCTATGAATGCTTTTGTATCTTTTTGGTTAGGACTGTTGCTGATCATAGATGAGAAATGCCAGTTCCCTTCCTGCTACCTCATCGTATTGCGAATCTGCTAGACACGCCAAATTACGCCACTTTTCCCGCAGTTGGAACTTACTGCCATCTTGTTCTGATTTATAGTATTACACTTGATAAACTAACTTAGAAGACGCTTTATCCTACTATTTCACACTAATCTTATCACCGATAGTTCACGAACACTTCTAGATATTTCTCAAATTCTAGTCGTATGTTTAAACTTGTATATCTGTTGATTATTGTGACTTCACGCGGGTACGTCTCACCAAGCAAGATGGCTAGAGAGAGCATAATACCCCTGGAGGTCACACATAATCCCCACCACGTGCCTCCTCCTCCTCCTCCTCCTCCTCCTCCTCCTCCTCCATCATGAACAGCTGCCTCAAGTGTCACCGGTGACCACCCTTCCTCCCCACCTCGGAAGCGTGCACTGGGCATGAGCCTTCAGGGCAAAGGACAGGACGTGCCCCTGCCCCTTCTGCTCCTTCCTTCTGCTGTTGCTGGATCATTCTCTCTCTCTCTCTCTCTCTCTCTCTCTCTCTCTCTCTCTCTCTCTCTCTTATTTTTTTCTGTTTCATTAATAAGGATGCTCTCTCTCTCTCTCTCTTTCATTTTTTACTTGATGAGGATGTTCTCTCTCTCTCTCTCTCTCTCTCTCTCTCTCTCTCATTTTTTCCTTTGATAAAGATACTGTCTCTCTCTCTCGTTTTTTCCTTGATAAGGGTGTTCTCTCTCTCTCTCTCTCTCTCTCTCTCGTAGTAGCCATCTTGCTTGGTGAGACGTACCCGCGTGAAGTCACAATAATCAACAGATATCACAAGTTTAACATACGACTAGAATTTGAGAATATCTAGAAGTGTTCGTGAACTATCGGTGATAAGATTAGTGTGAAAATAGTAGGATAAAGCGTCTTCTAAGTTAGTTTATCAAGTGTAATACTATAAATCAGAACAAGATGGCAGTAAGTTCCAACTGCGGGGAAAAGGTGGCGTAATTTGGCGTGTCTAGCAGATTCGCAATACGATGAGGTAGCAGGAAGGGAAACTGGCATTTTCTCATCTATGAAATCAGCAACGTCCTAACCAAAAAGATACAAAAGCATTCATAGATATATTAGAAGGATATAATCCTTCAAACTGGAACAAATCTAATGAAAACATCTTGAAAATAATTGAAGAAGTTCCAAATAAAATCCAAGTGGTCAGAGACTCATAAAGAAATATACATAAACCAACATATTCCGACAAAGAAAATGAATAAGGTGAAATCTTGTGAATATACTAATTGATGCATTAGGAAAAAGAATGCCAAAGCATGCAAACGTGTAAGGTTTGGTATAGCATAGTCCAATCCACAAAACCTAATCAGAAAATGTGCTGCATGCAACATTCCGACCCATCCACAGTGTCTGAGGTAATACAAGATTTGAGAAAAAGATACAAGAATTTTTTTGTTCAACCATGTCCTATCATGGATAGACAATGTTATTAAATCAATATTGAATGTACAAATAGTTGAGGATGAAGAAGAAGAGAAGAGGAAGAAGAAGAAAAAGAAAAGAAGAAGAGAAAACGAAGAGAAGTAAACAAAAACAAAAATGAAATGACAGAAAAAATAAGGAAAACAAAGAACAAGATAAAAGTATGGATGCAGAGATACTCATTGATACTACATATGAGGCAATAAAGCAGCATACCTACGAAGAATAAATTACGATATGACAACAGAAAAGCAAATCCCGAAGAGGCTCTACCCAGATCTATACAATGACGGGAAAAGAGGAAAAAAATAGACAAGAAAGACAAAATCTGCAACCTTTTTGAAAAGAGGGAATTGCAGATTTGGAGAAAGATGTTACTACACAACATCCTAAGATATGTCAAAACTATGAAATATATGGTAAATGTCATACTTAGATGGATATGGGGATGATTGCAGAGATCTGCATCCAAAAATATGTAAAAACATAAAAGAAGGAAAAGGATGTAAGTTCGACAAAAAATGCAAATATATGCACCCTGTAGCCATGAATCATAATCAAATAAATAACCAAACCAAGTAATAAAATAAACCAAAATAAGAAAGAACAAATAAGAGAGAAATCAAGAATATCAGGTAAAAGAGAAAAGCAAACCACCAATGAGTATGCAGAGGTGTCAGCAAAGAATTTCAAAGCATCAGCTCCGAAATTCTACTCAGAGATAATAATCGTTATTTATTATGCAAGAGGATATTGCAGAAACGGAGAAAATTGCAGATTCAGACACAAAATGATAATTATGATGAAGGAAGATCAAATATTAAGGAAAAGTTGGATTTTTTAATGTCAGAATTTCTGAAATGAAAAAAAGAAACAACATACAGAACAGGAAAGAGACATGGGAAAATCCTTATTACTATCAGTATTAAATGAAGGAGAAAACACGCAAACCATCATAGTGATGAATGCGCCAGGGTTTAGTTACGAGTAACTCAAAAGAAAAAATAGAGTACTTAGAAGAACTAACCCAAAATGAAAAGAAAATAGATATAATGAATATAAGTGAAACCTGGTATTCCCAAGAGACTGGAATGATGATCAAATAAAGGGTTCCAAACTTATAGATCAGATAGAAAAAATAGGAATCAAGGGGAACCGCAATATATGGGAAAGACAAAAAAACAAGGAAAAATATATGAGAAATATAGTAACTCAGAATGTGAACTAATAGCGTAGAATTTGAATCTGAAAAATTGATGAACATAGTAATATATAGACTCCTAATACTAAAGAGTTTGACTTAATAATTGAAAAATTGGATGATATATGTAGAAATCACAAGGACTGGACTATTCTCCTATCTGGTGACTCAACTTTCCTTTCGTAGAATGGAAAGAACGAATAGGAGATTGTGGTTGTACTTATACATATAAAAAAGAGAGTAATAGTAGTGCAGAAGATAAGAGGCAATTTGAAAAGCTATTAGATATGCCTACTAGAATACAACATTCAACAAATAAATCACCTGCCAACAAGAAAGGAAAATACTTTAGACTAGTATTTGTGAACGAGATGAATTATGTTAAAGAAATAATAGTTTTATAATGCGAGTATTTCAGACCATAATGTCATAGAATTAAACAGTTCATTCCAAGCAAGTGAAAATAGAGATAGCAAGAAATGAAAAAGTGGGAAGGATATGGAAAATACAACTTCTACAGTAAAAATATAAAATGGTCAGAAATTAATGAAGAATTAAACAAAGATTGGGATAACATTTCGTAAGTGATGACATAAGGGTTAAATACGGAGATATTATAAAATATTGGTAGATAATAGTGGAAAAATATATACCGAAGAAGAAAAGAAAACATCATTCATGCATACCAAGAGACAGAAGAATCTTGTTCCAGAAAATCAGAAAGTGGAAAAAAGGTCTTGCAAAAGAAAAAAATCATGGAAAGTTATAGAACTAAAAAAGTAAGATAGAAAATGCAGAAAAAAAGATTATACAATCAAAAGAAAATGAAAAACGGGACTTGGAAAGAAAAAACCCTATTAAATATCAAGCAAAACCCCAAACTATTATACTCATATGCGAAGAAGTGAATAAAAGAAGAATAGAAATAGGCCCTCCTGAGAATTGAAGGAGATTAACGAATGAAAAAAAGGAAATTTGCAACATACTGGCAGAACGATATAAGAGAGAATTCACCCCTAGAATAGATAAATGAAGATAATGATATAGAAGTAAGGGATGAAAATAGTGAATATTTAGCTGACATAGATATTAATGAGCTGATATTGTGCAGGCTATTAATGAAATTAAAAATGGAGCTGCTGCAGGGCCTGATGGAATTCCTGCTATTTTGTTAAAGAAAGTAGTTCATTCTATCGCAAAGCCACCCTTGCAATATTATTAAGACAAAGTGTAGATACAGGCAAGATCTATGATGAGCACAAATTAGCGTATATTACCCCTACTTTCAAAAGTGGATCAAGACTAGAGGCAAGTAATTATAGGCCTGTGAGTCTAACATCACATATAATGAAAGTGTATGAAAGGGTAATGAAGAAAAATATTATGAAACATTTAATCAAAATAATTTGTTTAATAAAGGACAACATGGTTTCGTACCCGGAAAAAGTACACAAACCCAACTGTTAGTCCCCACCGTGAAAACATATTCAAAAATATGAAAAGCGGAAATGAAACAGATGTGGTTTATTTAGACTTTGCAAAAGCTTTTGATAAAGTAGACCATATATATAGCGAAGAAAATTAGAAAACACAATATCGTGGATAAAGTAGGAAGATGGTTAAAAGAATTTTTTACACAACAGAAAACAGATAGTTATTGCAAACAACGACGAGAAATCGGATGAAGCCAAGGTAATATCCGGTGTGCCGCAAGGTACGGTGTTAGCTGCAATACTGTTTGTTATTATGATTGAAGACATAGACCAATAATGTTTTAAGGATTCGGTAGTGAGTAGTTTCGCAGATGACACAAGAAATAAGTAGAGAAATTACTTGTGATGAAGATAGGGAACGCTCTACAAAGAGACCTTAACAAAGTATATGATTGGGCAGAGGTAAATAGGATGGTATTTAACTCTGATAAATTTGAATCAATAAATTATGGAGACAGAGAAAGAAAGCTATATGCATATAAGGGACCTAATAATGAGACCATCACAAATAAGGAAGCAGTTAAAGACCTTGGTGTGATGATGAATAGGAACATGTTATGCAATGATCAAATAGCAACTCTGTTGGCAAAATGTAAAGCAAAAATGGGAATGTTGTTACGGCACTTCAAAACAAGAAAAGCTGAACACATGATTATGCTTTATAAAACATATGTTCGTAGTCCACTTGAATATTGCAATATGATATGTACCCACACTATCAAAGGATATTGCACAAATAGAGAGTGTACAAAGGTCCTTTACAGCTAGAATAGAAGAAGTTAAGGACCTAGACTACTGGGAAAGACTACAATTCTTAAAATTATATAGTCTGGAAGGAAAGGAGAAGAGAACGCTACATGATAATTCAGGCATGAAACAGATAGAAGGAATAGCAGAAAATATCATGGAACTAAAAATATCAGAAAGAGCAAGCAGAGGTAGATTAATAGTGCCCAAAAATATACCAGGAAAAATAAGGAAAGCACACAGGACATTAATCCACTACGCACCAGCATCGATAATGCAGCGTCTATTCAATGCGTTGCCAGCTCATCTGAGGATATATCAGGAGTGAGCGTAGATGTGTTTAAGAATAAGCTCGACAAATATCTAAACTGCATCCAGACCATCCAAGATTGGAAGATGCAAAATATACCGGAAGATGTACTAGCAACTCTCTGGTAGACATTAGAGGTGCCTCACACTGAGGGACCTGGGGCAACCCGAACAAGATGTAAGGTCTGTAAGGTAAGGTAAGGTCTCTCTCTCATTTTTTTTCCTTGATTAAAGAAGATCTCTCCCTCCTCTCCCCTCTCTCCTTCCCGCTCCTCCTCCCTTTTTCTCTTCCCTCTCCCTCTTCTTCCTTTCTCTCATTTTTTTTTTTTCCTCATCTCTTCAATTTTTTTCCTTATAAAGATTTTCTCTCTTCTTCCTCCGTCACCTCTCCTCTCTCTCTCTCTCGTCTCTCTCTATCTTTCTCTTCTACTCTCTCTTTCATTTTTTACTTGATGAGATGGTGCTCTCTCTCTCTCTCTCTCTCTCTCTCTCTCTCTCTCATTTTTTCCCTTGATAAGGATGTTTCTCTCTCTCTCCTTTAATGACACGACAAATTCACCTTTTCCTAACCCACCTCATCAGTTTTGATTATGATTATGATGGCGGACCAATTTGCTTGTTTGTTATGAGAGAGAGAGAAGAGAGAGTGTGTGTGTGTGTGTGTGTGTGTGTGTGTACATGCAAAGCGAACACTTGTATTAGGGTTAAAAATCTTATGAAATAGGTACTGGAATTTCTCAAACTTGGGATACTTCATCAACGTGGTTTCTGGCCAGAGATCACAAACTTTTTTCAGGCTATCCGGTACAAATTTTCTTAATTAGCCTTGAATCGGGAAGAAGAGAGAGAGAGAGAGAGAGAGAGAGAGAGAGAGAGAGAGAGAGAGAGAGAGAGAGAGAGAGAGTAAATAATTATCATACTATAAAAATGAAATGTAAATGTTTACATTTCAATACAGACAAAAATGAAATAAAAAAATTTTCTTATAAAAAGGCGTTTTGAAAACGTTGCAATATATTTTTTTGAACATTATTATACTATCATATATATATATATATATATATATATATATATATATATATATATATATATATATATATATATATATATATATATATATATATATATTTATATATATATACATTATTTTATTTTTTTACATTTTAGTCAGTTAGCCAGATCACTTTTCCAACATTGACTGATAAATTACTGGATTTTCAATCACAAAGTAAAAACTCTCTCTCTCTCTCTCTCTCTCTCTCTCTCTCTCTCTCCTCTCTCTCACTCTCTCTCTCTCTCTCTCTCATTCAGTTTATGATATATCCGTTTGAATTAGCGTCATCTCTTTTCGTTCAGTTTCCCAGAATGATAATAATCGCTGTTCACAGCGAAACACATTATTCTAACTTTCCTTATGCAAATCTTTTTACTCAGTATGTTTTGCAATTAGAAATAAACTTTATAATTAGCCGGCGCTAAAAATCGTATTCATAACAATGCTAAATGAGGCCTCTCATATGCTCTCATTTTCCTCTTAGTAAGGAAATTGAAAAATTTAAATGGAGGGTGGAAAGGTCACAGAATAATGATACAATCTGACTGACCTTGTCTCTATGGAAACGCACGCCAAGAAGCGCATACAATAATAGCATCGCTGAATGTTTGGAAAAATAATTCCAGTCGTTTAATTACTTCATTGCCCTCAAGAGGTGTCTGGGTTCTGATGTAATTGAAGCTGCCGGTAAATAAAAACATTAATAATAGCGATTAAAACAGACGACGCTCTCAGTCATTGAGTGAGTGAGGTATTTTTCGAATTATTTATTTTAAAGGAAGACAAATATTTGGGAATGGTAATCGGCTCCAAAATTTAGACGCCAAAGTAAATTCTGCGTCAATTTTTACTCGTTCACGCCCCACTTCTAATCACCCCTTCAAACGCCCCCCCCCCCCCCCCGCGACGCCCCTCCCACCCACCACCCACCACAACTCCGACCTATCACACTCCTCCATGACGACACAAAGAACCAAGAAAATACCCCCCCAAAAAAAATATCTATATATCAATTAGACCGGATTAACGAACCCACACAGTATATACGCATCATCAGAGATACGCATAATTTCCGTGTAGCTAAAAGTACTGCATCACTGCTGCAATTAATTATCAAAATATCAAATTCAATTCTGAAGCACGAAAAATGATTTGATTATGTCCCGAACGCATATTCCATGTATACTGACATATAGATTAAAGTTGAAATTCATTTTTGATTATTATTAGTTTAAGAAAACTCTGTTATGTTCCATTAATGGCAACTGCATCAAAGGGTTGAAACAATAAACATATGGAGATCATAATGATTATACAGAACAGAAAAAAGGCAATGTTTATAGCGTGGTGTAATTAGTTCCAAAAAAATGGTGATGCATTATTTATTGTTATTACACTCGGCCCCTCGCCTCTCTCTCTCTCTCTCTCTCTCTCTCTCTCTCTCTCTCTCTTTCACTATAATCGTTGAAATGCATATAGGATAAAGCAACACACGTGTAGGTATATATATATATATATATATATATATATATATATATATATATATATATACATATATACAAAAGGTATGTGTGTACGTGTGTGTGTTTTATTAATGTATGCATATGTGAGCAAGACAGCGGAGCGCGTAACGATACGAATTCTATAGTTAATCACTCCTTTTCACTGTCAATATCCGCATGGCCCTAAGTATGTTTGCAATTCAACGGACCAGTGAAACGTGTCTAATTTTTTAGAAGTAAATTTCTGTGAACCGTAATCAACATCATTACGCCTATCACACCATAGTCAGATATTTCATGATTCGATTCCACTGAAACTATTCCTTAGTTTCCTTTACTTAACTGTTGTCGTTGGATTGGATTGCATTTGGTAGATTACAGAGTTCAGGCCAGATGCCAAGCACTAGGACCTATGAGGTCATTCAGCGCTGAAAGGGAAAACTGAAAGCATAAATAATTGTTAGGAGAGGGTGGCTAGTAAGATGGGGGAAAGGTAATATGAATGGATGTACTATTGGCCAACGAAGAATTGGCGTAGTTTTTTAATTCATTGTTCGTTATGGAAATATTGCCATATGCAGGTGCCTGATTATTTACTTAACAATAAATAATATTTCCTTTCAAAGGTGCTATACTTGAAATAAATTACACCAGAATTGAATAGACTTATTCAACACATTAAAGATAATTATTTTGCAACGTAAGGAAAATATATACCGATGGGTCCACGAATTCTAATTTTATTCTCGGCTTTCGTGACAGCATAAGCATTTTGAAGTTGGCTTTGCTGCCGCTCGAGTCTTGACCCAACGTATCGTATTGCACTGCGGTGTTGTCATTTCGTTTCCTACAATTGATAAATAATACATTAAGGCGTTAACATTCTTTAATAACGATGTTTAATTAAACTAATTTTGTCCTTTGATCAATAAAATAATTTGCATGACACATTTAGTGGGCCTAAATTTGACTTCTGATTTTCACACATGATTAGCCTAGGTCTATTTTCAGCAGTATAATCTCTCGGATCAGGGTTGCTGTTTTGAGGAATTTCGTCTATAAGTGTGGCTATCTGGTGACATCTGGCAAATCTCCGTGGCTTTTCCGACCACTTCCCCTTTTTATGTTTTATTATGAAAATAAAGTTATAAAACATATCCTGCTTATTTATAGAAATGAATTTGATTGAAATCCTTTATTTTTTTTCGTAAAAAATACTTTAAGTTAAGCTAGTGACGTTTAATACTTTTAACGTCACGGAAAATAATTCTACAACAGAAAATATGCATTCTAACCATTAAATCATAAAAAACATAAAAAAAAATCAGAAGAACTGCTTATGGTAACACTCCTAAATGCCAATGTTGTGAAGAAAAAACGGTATCGCTGTCTCGGATACGTAATGTGAAAGAATATTTAAATCGACAATGTCTATATAAATCTGTTTTATTTGATTATTCCCGTTATTCTTGTTTTATTGGCCATGTTCTGCTTTTTTTTTATCCCTTTCATAACTGCTTAAAATAATTTACTCCTACCTAGCTATTCAAAGTAAAAAATCAATCATAAAAAAATCAAACGAATATAATTCAGTCTTTTATTTTTTATCGAAATCTTGCATAACATCCTTTTTCATCTGGACACGTTGGAAAGCTGTGGGAGTCAAAACTGACGAATACATTAAGAGAGGCTTACTTTCATTAAAGCTTTCTTGAGTTGATCTTTCTGTAGCTATTCATTTCTTCTAAAAAGAAATTAATTAAAATTAGTAGCTGAAAGGACAAGAAATATGAAGGGTGACGTTCTCGTTCAAGTCTATTTCTTATTATTTTTTTTTTTCAATAAAACCTATTGCTTTAATCAGTGGTTGCTCTTTGATAGCTACAACAATCTTACATGGTGTAACACAAGTGTATGCAAGTATCTCTGAACAGAAAATATTTTATAATCATGCATTTTAAGGCTTCCGTTGTCGGCGAGGGGAATTTCAAAATAGCCGTTATCATTAGTGATGCTTTCATGTGATGGAGTTCGTAGCAAGAAGTCGGATCGAGTCGCCTAAGATGTGGAGGGGAGCGGAGGTACCGTATAGGAGTGATGGAGGGATTAGGGCGATGTTAATAATGTATCTCTCAACCAAATGTATTCTTTAGGTTTTGAAGAGAAAAAATGCATGCATCAATGAACCTGTTTCCCTCCCTATCCGTGGCATTCACTGGACACCGATAAAAAACAAAACAAAAAGAGTAAGCCTAACTGAATCTCTCATCCGTCCAAGATAACTTTGCTTATTCATTAGACTTATTCATTGACAACTATCAAAGATTTCAAGTGCATTTTCAAAAATCTCTTCCTCTCCATCTAAAGTATTCATCAGGCACCAGTCACAGGCATAGAGCTAGGCATGATTCCTAGTTCAGCAATATCGTGACGAGGCGCTAGAATTCAAACTTCACAAATGAATGTTGCTCAGCAACATTTACACTACTGTATTGTCTTGCTCTCTTATGGTGCTTCGAGGAGTCCCAACTCTAGGCCATGTTCTAAATTTTGCTTTTCTCTAAACGATTTAATTCATCTACGTATGATTCTCTCCGGTATAGTAAGCTTTCTTGATATCTCTCCAACAGGAACTTGCACCAAATGCAGTGCAATGATTGGCTCTCGCTCAGCGGTGGATGTTTCTTAGACCGATAAATGACACTGGCATTAGATTTCCGTGAACATAACGACATCAAAAGCAATAGTAAGGTCGCATTGGTTCACACTTTTAGGTGATAATTTTTTTTTATTTGATAGCATTTTGTGAGTTTCCAATGTTTTCTGTAAAATTTAACAAATGGATTCGTTAAACTACCTTCAACTTATTATTGAAATGATAATGGAAGGACTATGTTTATGCGATACTACTAGTGATAGGGGTCTCCTATCTATTTGATAATGTATATCAGTGGTTGTGATATGACGTTTTTTATCACTTAGTTTCGTTCACGTCGATTTTGCTATATGGAAAATAGTTTTACACAATAACATAACATGATGTTCTAAAGATATCAGTGACTGTTTTTAACGTCATTACATAAGATTTCTTCCATCTTATAAAAGTAAAATAGATAAATAAGGCATGAATCGTGCGTCAGGCAGGTGAACGAAAAATTATGAAACTCTGCCACCAGTTGTTTGGCCGACAGTACGATAAAAAAGAAAAAGGGGTTGCAGCTATGGGATGAAGGGACGTTGAAAAAAAAACAAAAACTCCAGTAATGCTTACAGTGCTCCCCCTGAGGTGCACTGACAGCAGTAACCTCCTCCCCCCGCCCTCCTACGGGGCAGCTGCTATTGTTGCTATCATTACCAAGATTATTATAATTCTACTGAACACGAAAGCTGCCTGTAAGAAGTAAGGCTATATTTTACTTTTCCAATATACTGCGCTATTCCCTTTTCTGCAAGGCACGAATTACTTTCAAGTTTCCCATCAATTTTATTTCGATTTTTTTCTAGAATTAATTACTTTTTTTAAGAAACATATTTTCTGTGTGGTATGTAACGTATAAGAAAATATTCGGCAAAAGTTTTGGTTAAAAGAATAGATCAATATTTTTCCCTCAAAATATTAACAAGAAGTAAACATTACATATTCCTTTCTCTCTCTCTCTCTCTCTCTCTCTCTCTCTCTCTCTCTCTCTCTCTCTCTCTCTCTCGTTCCGCCTCTCATGTAGGTCGTCACTGCATGATGTCAAAAAATAATTGGCAATATTCGCAACTGTTGCACAAACAAACAATATTGCACAAATATTGAACACAACTGCACGCATAAAAACAAATAAGCCGACTTTCAGATTCCTTAAAAAAAAAAAAAAAAAAGTAGTTACTCCTTCGTACATATAAGAAAAATAAAAGATCACAAGGCGAAAACAAAATACTGCTCAATACCCGACTTTGCAAATGCTTATACGGACTTTAGTGATACTTTGCAAACTTCGCCAGAAGCCTTATCAACAGCACCTTCGTAAGCCGGCTCTGGCCTCATAACTTCTACACAAATGTTCAGTACCTGCAACATCTTTCGTATATATATATATATATATATATATATATATATATATATATATATCATATATATATATATATATATATAGTCACCTCTAGTTTTGACTCTACTTAGGCGCCTTATCTAAAGGCTTTTAGTTTTCTGTAATAGAAAACAATTAAGATGGCTATTAGTCTAAACTTCCGCACTTTTTTTGTTTGCACTTTTTTCCTGTCAGCCGTCAGATCTTAAGAACTACTGAGGCTAGAGGGCTTCACCCCTGTAGGGGGGGCTAGTCCTGCAACCTCTTTCATTCCTTTTCTGTACCTCCGTTCATATTCTCTTTCTTCAATCTGACTTTCCACCCTCTCTAACAATTGTTTCTCAGTGCAACTGCGAGGTTTTCCTCCTGTTACGCCTTTCTGACGTGATTCCAGCCCATTTCATTTTCACCGCTGAATGACATCGTAGATCCCAGCGATTGGCCTTTGGTCTAAGTCTAAATTCTATATTCCAATCCTAGAGGGCTGCAAATTGCTATTTTGATCATCCACCCTCCAATCATCAAACATACCAAATAGCAACCCTCCAGCCTAAGTTGTTTTTACCTTATTCGAGGTTAAAGTTAGCCATGATCATGCGTCTGGCACCGCAATGGAACAGGCAATCACTAGGCCGCTGCTCATACAGCGTTATAAGTTGTACAGAAAACTCGATTGCGCCGAAGAAACTTCGACGCATATTTTACTAATTTTGTTTAACAGTTCTACAATATCGTATGTTTACTGTTTTGTTATCGTAAGTGTTTGGCGGTGATGATCGTTGGAGAATGTCGAAATATTCCTTCGGTCTTGACGTGCATTCCAGCAGAGAGATTCAATGAACTCTCGCCAGGCGTCACTGATCTCTTACGTTCTCCAATTCTCAACATACATCTCTCTAGCCTATAATTTCATCAAGACCAAGGCTTCGCGTGAACTAGTTATTCTTCAGATTTAAATTCATCACAAGTCGCTAAGGAGTAAATGAGCTGGTAAAGATTAAGCAGAATTTATCATTCCCAGTAATTTTCCCGGACTTTTCTTAAGAATATATTCTTACGAAAAATTTTCCCTGGCTTTTCTTGAGGATTTATTCTTACGAAAAATTTACCCTGGCTTTTCTTGAGAATTTATTCTTACGAAAAATTTACCCTGGCTTTTCTTGAGAACTCATATTTACAAAATATTTACCCTGGCTTTTCTTGAGAACTCATATTTATAAAAAAAAAAAAAAAAAAAAAAAAATTTACCCTGGCTTTTCTTGAGAATTCAGTTTTACAAAAAATTTACCCTGGCTTTTCTCGAGAATTCATATTTACCAAAAAATCTACCTTGGCTTTTCTGGAGATCTTATACTTAAAATTAATTTACTTTGGCTTTAGAGGAAGGAATAGAAAACAAAATTTAAAAACCATGACCTTTCTGGAAAACCTACCACGACCAATTACCTGACTCCATTAATCTCAAAACCTCGAGGTACTGGTTGTCGTGACGCCACTTAGTAATATTAAATCAATTAATAGCAATAAAAGATAGCGTGCAATGTTTCAATTAATACTTTTCAAAGTGACTCAAACGGAATAATTCTGTGGAGAGCAGGCAAAGGTGCGTGTAACGGCATGTTATGTTGAAGGCTCTCTCTCTCTCTCTCTCTCTCTCTCTCTCTCTACAACAATTTCATCTGGGAGTTTTTTAGGGAGTAATAAACAAGATAATATATTTTGATAGACCAAAGCACACGCAAAATCACGCAAACATAAATGCAGTGTCGATTAGAATAATCTTTATATAATAATTTTGTTTACCTAGGAAGCAGACCTTTTCTCAAGCATACTTTATTAAAAGTAATGGCTACTTCAGAAGCGTTACACTTGCGGAGATTCTTCTCTACTTTCCGAATAGCGGTTTTTTCCGTGCTACTTAAACAGGTTAGTAGAGCGCCTATAGAGGTCATGAACAAATACGGGGTCCAAATCGGTGTATATATTTGAATTTTACAGATAAACTACGATATCAAATATATACACCGATTTTGACCCTGTATTCGATCATGACCTCTATAGGTGCTCTACTAACCTGTTTAAGTAGCACGGAAAAAGCCGCTATTCGGAAAATAGAGAAGAATCTCTACAAGTGTAACGTTGCAGAAGTAGCCATTACTTTTAATAAAATTTTGTTTACCCTTACGTATAAATACCTGAAGGCGCTTGGAAATGCACTCCTAGAGCAAAATACATTTAATATTACCGATCTGTTTATGTCCGGTTCAAACGTCTCCTGGCGACTTCGCTGGAATCGAATGTATTCGCATCGTGACCTTTGGTTAAATAGAAAAAAGGCTTTGCCGCAGCCCACTCCAGCCCACGTCATCTAAATATAATTATACGCAAGTCTCGTTGAAATCAGCTCCGTGAAGATGGCGTCCGTTGAACAAGATGTTGCCTATACGGAGGATCAATACACAAGGTCTCTGGGAATGATTGAGTGATTGAATGGTTTGGATAATAAAGTGGCGTTACTACTCTACAGACCGTTAAATGTGGGGTAATTTATTTGCATCCAAATTTTCTGTCATGTTCCCACTGAATGGTTGATTCTGTTGGTTGAATGGTTGCTTTATCACATGCTGGAGTTGAAGCAACGGCAATAAACTGTAATGATCGATTAATCACATACTGGTGATGAAAAAACGCCACTAAATTTGAATGATTGGATTTATCACATACCAGAGTTGAAACAACAACAATAAACTTGATTGATTGGATTTATCACATTATGGTGTTGAAGCAACGACAATAAACTTGAATGATTGGATTTATCACATACCAGAGTTGAAACAACAGCAATAAACTTGAATAAGCGATTGATCAGATGTTGGTGTTGAAACAACGACAATAAACTTATATGCTTGATTTATCACATACTGGAGTTGAACAACAATAAACTTGAATGATTGGATTTATCACATACTGGCGTTGAAACAACGACAATAAATTTGAAGAACTGATTTATTAACATGCCAGATTTGCATGACCGAAAAATGAGTAAACCTGATTCAATGATTGATTGGTTTATACGTACGACGTACTGTCGCTGCAGTAACAATATTAGACTAGAGTGAGTAACTCGTATTATATGTGACAGGACAGTGTCGCAAGAACAAAGATCACCGACACTTCGTTCTGCAGGGGGGTGCGGGGGGGGGTGAATGGTGAAGGGGGGGGGGGGGCAACAGCAACATCCGACTGATGATGACTCACTCACCTTCGCCGGCTGCATCTGCCCGAAATAATCTTTCCACGGAGAGAGAGAGAGAGAGAGAGAGAGAGAGAGAGAAGAGAGAGAGAGAGAGGGGGGGGGGGGGGTGGAGTGAGAGAATGTTTATTGAATCAGGCGCGTCGCCGATTCCTTTGAAGTGCCGACGCTCTGGTGACAGCGAGAAGAGCTCGCGAGGATTAAGGAAAACCGGGCGCTGATTGATGACGTAACGTGACGTCATCTGGGCCGAACCGGTTCTATACCGGTGTGTGAGTACTGGTCTCCTCCTCCTCCTCCCCCTTCTACTCTTCCTCCCTCTGCTGGTGAAGCCCTTCCTAAGAAGACCTCTATTTGTTTACTTACTTCCTTTTAGTTTTCTCTAAAAGAAAACTACTGAGATGGCTTTGTCTCTCTGTCCGAACCTTTTCTGTCGGCACTTTTTATGTCCGCCCTCAGATCTTAAAAACTACTGAGGCTAGAGGGCTGCAAATAGGTATGTTGATCATCCACCCTCTAATCATGAAACGTACCAATTTGCAACCCACTAGCCTCCGTAGTTTTTATCTTAATTAAGGTTAAAGTTTGCCATAATCGTGCATCTGGCAACAATATAGGACAGGCCACTACCGGGCCGTGGTGAACGTTTCATGTGCAGCATTATTATACCGGGACTACCGGAAGGTATAGATTTATTTTCAGTGGCTTTGATTATACGCTACACTGCTTATGTAACTATTTATTTAATGGATGTTCATTTGTATTCTAAACTCTCTCTCTCTCTCTCTCTCTCTCTCTCTCTCTCTCTCTCTCTGTATAATGCGCTGTATACAGAAAACTCAATTGCCCCGAAGAAACTTCGGCCCATTTTCTGAACTTATTTGTAATTGTCGTCGCTGTCAGGGAGCTATTACTATTAATAAAAAAAAATAGCTTTGTTGTGACCGTGATAACGCGCGAAGTACACAGGTTTCCCGCGTTTTGTTATTGAGGCGCTGAATTATTGGAATCCGATGCCGCCAAAGACTCCTCATCGCGTATTTGGAATTCCAAAGGTCAAGTTATTATTACTGGCATTATTATTCGACGCGGATGAAATCATCATCCAGTTCTAAATAGGTCTTTAGTCTTATTCTTCTAGGCCAAGGATGCGTGCGTGACTGTGCTAGCTAGCTAGTTAGCTATCACACACACATACACACACACGCATATATATATATATATATATATATATATATATATATATATATATATATATATATATATATATATGTGTGTGTGTGTGTGTGTGTGTGTGTGTGTGTGTGTCATCTTCAGTGCATCAATTTTTTTTAAGCATCAACGACAACAAAACATTGACGCCCACGACAAATTTGGTGACCTTTCACGTCACTGGCCTTACTGGCGTTTGTTACTCTAAAAAATAAAAATCTGTAACTGGATTTAATTGGAAGATTTTAAGGTTAATACCACGAGTTACCCCCAAAGGTTGAACTTGGCTTACTTTCAAGTTTGTTTTTTCTTATCATCACAGGACAAATAATTGTCAAGGTTTCCGCTTTAAGTGTCCTTTAGAGAATATCAGATTCCAAGGAACTGCTGGACTCATAAAGTAAATACTAGATTTATTTGATATGATATTTAGAATAAGTCTTTAAAATGGGTTTTTCGAATTCCAACCAACATAGAACTAGAGAATTACCCACTGCTCTTTAGAGATATGGATATCATTGACGACAAATGGAATGTTTTCCATGGAATGAAATTCGGAATTGATTAAGAGATTCGTCGCCTCAAGATATTAGTATTTCAGGAATTTAAGATACACCTTAACCACAATCTGTGATGATTTTCTTGAGAGAGAGAGAGAGAGAGAGAGAGAGAGAGAGAGAGAGAGAGAGAGAGAATTTAAGATATACTCTACCCACAATCTGTAATGATTTTCTTGAGAGAGAGATAGAGAGAGAGAAAGAGAATTTAAGATACACTTTACCCACAATCTGTAATGATTTTCTTGAGACACACAGGAGGAGAAGGAGAGAGAGAAGGATGAGAGAGAGACAGAGAGAGAGACGAGAAGATACAGAGAGAGAGAGAGAGAGAGAGAGAGAGAGAGAGAGAGAGAGAGAGAGAGAGAGAGAATATAATAACAAATATACTCCTACCATTCTAAAGTTTTCTAACCTAATCACAGCAATAAACCAAAGGACTTAGTGCCACCTCCCACCACTCTCCCACATATACACCCACACACATAAACGCACACACACACACACACACACATGTGCACACACCAACACCAGAAAAAAAAAAAACTTGCATCTAAATCATTCCGAAAGGCTCAATGAATTTCACAATGATTCATCATCAACTTAATTACTGAACAAACAAATCAGTCGATTAGGCCGTAGTTGCCCATCGCACAGGAAGTTAGGCCTAAGCATGAAAATGGAAATTCGACCAGACCAAATCCCAAAATAGGTCCTGTCGGTGGAAGGTGTGACACGGAGTCGGAAGAAACGAGTTTAAATCAGATTGGTGTGAACCAATTAAGGAGAATCGTGTCCAACAGGAATGTTCCCTAGTTTCTAGAAACGGAAGAAATCAATGACATAACACTTGGCATCTTAACCGTGCCTGCTTAAGTATGATCCTTTGGTATGTTATATAACTTCCGTTCTATATCACCTTTTATTAATCCATTTACTCTCCACTATTTCTCAAACACTTTCTTTCGATTTTAGCCATGAACAATAACTTCAACCGTCCCTTAAGCTAGCGAGATAAATAACCGCTCAATTTACAATTGAATGAATTAGTAAAATCTCTGCTTGCACCAGCTAAATAGAGCTTAGAACCTTCGACAGAAAGTACATTTGTTTTCACAGGCGATCTGTTTTTTTTAAATATCAGGGCCCTTTTTATTTCGAATAGTTTTAAATTGTCTTAACGTCAGTCACATTTCTGTTGGCACACTGTGACGTTATTTGAAAATAAAGTAAAAATATAAACAACTACATATATTTAGTCTGCCGGAGAATAAAGAGCAATAAAGTAAATGAAAGTATTGTATATAATAAAAGTTATTTTACCCTGAAATTAAAAATTCGATGATTAATTAATCGAATAAATCATTCACTCTTTTCATTTCATAGGAAAAAACTTACAATTTTCAAATCAAGACTGTGTTTCATATTCTTTAATTTCGTTGATTTCAGAGTCTGAATAAAAAAAAGAAAAAAACAGAGATGGCCCCAACGTGGAAGCAGTTCAAACGTATTTGAAATTAGAAGGGCGCTGTCATTTAAAGAATAGGTCGTCTGTCAAAAGAAATATACTTGGGCTTTTCTACTGAAGGTCAGTCATATTTAGTCCAATAACTGTCGACATTCCTAAGCTCCATATAATTTGTGCGCGGGAAAATTCTTAGATGATTTAACTGTAAACTGCACAATTATTCATCTTGCCGGCTGCTAGCTCAAAGCAAGGGTGATTATTTATATATATAATTTATACTAATAATAATAATAATAATAATAATATCAATTATGATCAGCAAAAGTAATCATCTGCGTCCCAAAAAAATTATAGCGATAAAGTCTCAAATACTGAGACACATAAAAAGAGAAACATTACCAGAAATCCAATCCTATACTCCACATAAACCGAGAAACTTAGAAAAAAAACGAAATCCTTGAGCCCACATTGAATAGGAAATAAAAAAAGAAGAAGAGAGAAAACGCATTCCTAAACTCCACGTGATATGGAAAATGAACTAGTAATTAAAACTTTACAAATTAAGTCTGAGTCAAAATGCTTCTAGGATTGCCCCGTCGTAAAAATGAAATGGAATTCGAATGGGACTCTTAGATAAAAATTATGAAGTTTATTATTTTAATTTCTTTTTTTTTTTTTTAGACGGAATTGAAGAAACAGAATAAGGGCCTACAAAAACTTTGTTGTTGTTGTTGTTGTTGTTGTTGTTGTTCTTATTGGGGGCTAGGAAAGGTCTACGGAAGAGCCTAAATATTTATGATTTATTCATTATAATGAAAATGTAGAAAAGAATAATAATGTGGATGTTAAACAGTACAGAAAATGGTTTTCTAATAAGATATAGCGTATTTATTTTGATTTTCGTTGGGGAAACAAGGCTCTATTTGACCATAGATTTTAGCACGTAATAATTTACGCTAAGTTAAGAATATAATGTTTACAATTTAAGCATGAGGGAAGACCTTGCACACGCCCCAAGTGTGCTGGAGGTCGGATCGCACCTTTTTTTTCTCTTCCCATTTGGGCGTGTATGTTACAAAATGAAAGAGCTTCAATAAATGAATGAATACATAATTAATTAAATAAATCACTCAATGAGTGAAAGAATAGGGAAATAAATAAATAAATAAATAAAATAAATAGATACATAAATGAATAAAAAAGTAAATAAATAATAAAAAAAAATCCAACAACCAAAAATAAATAGATTAATATACAAAATCAAGAAAACTTAATGACTGTAAATTGATTTATGGCAAAGAAGTGTTGCAGACGAGAATGATCTCAAAGCATTTGGTGCTGTTCGAAAGAAAGTATATATATATATATATATATATATTATATATATATATATATATATATATATATATATATATATATATATATATCATATCACATTACCGTGATTCATATACATATATCGAGCTACAAATGTCCTTTAATATCTAATTCACTCTACCTCAGAATTAATATATTTTCAAATATATTTAACCGTAGGGGAATTTATTCAGCGATAATAGAATTACTGGCCGACGGGCACGAACCATCGACATCTTCAATTCCAGGACTGGCAGTGAAGCCTTGGCCCACCCCGCCACCGAAAGTGGCTAAGGCCTCACTGCCAGTCCTGAAACTGAAGATGTCGATGGTTCGTGCCCGTCGCCCGGCAATTGTATTATCGCTGAATAAATTCCCCTCCGGTTAAACATATATGAAAATATATTAATTCCGAGGTAGAGCGAATTAGATATGAAAGGACATTTGTAGCTCGATATATATATATATATATATATATATATATATATATATAATATATATATATATATATTATATATATATATATATATATATATATATATATATATATATATATATATATATATATATATATATATATATATAATGCTTTGGTACATACGGGTTGCAGGACATTGAGAGGTCACACTACAATAAAGTACTTAAGGATTAAAGAGATAAGTATTAATTCGATATATCAGTGAAAATTTATACCATGATTATGAATCAGTTATATGTTGATATCACTGCTTTACTAGAATTAAAATGACTCTATGTGGAACTCAGTCCCGAGGCAAATATTTCTTATACGACAACCTGATAGCCTGATAGCTTGGTAAATAATAATTCTACATAATTACTTCCACTATTATATTTTAAAAAAACAAAAAAGGGATATATTCCAATTTTGATGTTATTCATTAAGATATTCTCCACATATGTAATGAAAATATTCTCCACATATGAAATAAAAATATTCTCCACATATAAAATAAAAATATTCTCTACATATGAAATAAAAATATTCTCCACTCATGGAATAAAAATAATGAGTGAGTTTAATATTCTGGATATCTTTTTTCGGGTATCCAGAGTAGATATTTCATTTTATGAACGAGAAGTGCGCAAATCATTGCCAGCACGTGTAAATATATATTACTTTATGTTGTGAATGGGAAGCACTGAATGCTAAATATTTAACTATTAAGTGATTCATATTTCCTTTTGTGTTTTTAATTCCAGGTCCCTCGTATTCCATATTTTTCAGTTCTATGATTTTCTTCAAGTTAATGCAGTATCAGATGTCCATTTTTTCTAAGAAGTCGGTCAATTAATTCTATAACCGTAGACTTTCTTTTGTTTATTAGTAGACCTAGTGGCGCATTCTTCTGTGATACTGAAGGAATATATTATTATTATTATTATTATTATTATTATTATTATTATTATTATTATATTATTATATTATTATTATTAATATCATTGATTTTTTTAATTTTTTTTATCACAGTCCTCCAATTCGACTGGGTGGTATTTATAGTGTGGGATTTCCGGGTTGCATCCCGCCACCTTAGGAGTCCATCACTCTTCTTACTATGTGCGCCGTTTCTAGGATCACACTCTTCTACATGAGTCCTGGATCTACTTCAGCCTCTAGTTTTTCTAGATTCCTTTTCAGGGATCTTGGGATCGGTCCTAGTGCTCCTATGATTATGGGTACGATTTCCACTGGCATATCCCATATCGTTCCTATTTTTTATTTTCAGGCCTTTATCCTTATCCATTTTTTCACTTTCTTTCTCTTCAACTCTGGTGTCCCATGGTATTGCGACATCAGTGAGTAATACTTTCTTCTTGATTTTGCAATCTACGTCACGTCTGGTCTATTTGCACGTATCACCCTATCTGTTCTGATACCATAGTCCCAGAGGATCTTTGCCTGATCGTTTTCTATCACTCCTTCAAGTAGGTGCTCGTACCACTTATTACTGCAAGGTAGCTGATGTTTCTTGCACAGGCTCCAGTGGAGGGCTTTTGCCACTGAATCATGCCTCTTTCTGTACTGGTTCTGTGCAAGTGCCGGACATTCGCTTGCTATGTGGTTTATAGTCTCATTTTTCGTATTGCACTTCCTACGTATGGAAGAGATGTTATTTCCATCTATCGTTCTTTGAACATATCTGGTTCTTAGGGCCTGATCTTGTGCCGCTGTTAACATTCCTTCAGTTTCCTTCTTGAGCTCTCCCCTCTGTAACCATTGCCATGTGTCATCGTCTGTCTCATGTATTTTCTGTGCATTGGTTTGTTGTGCCATTCCTCTGTTCTGTTTGTTATTCTCCTGTCTCTGTATATTTGTAGGTCTTCGTCTACTTTTATCAGCCCTTCCTCCCATGCACTTTTGAGCTACTTGTCTTCACTGGTTTTCAGATATTGCCCCAGTGCTCTGTTCTCGATATTGACGCAGTCCTCTATACTTAGTAGTCCTCTCCCTCCTTCCTTTCGTGTTATGTATAGTCTGTCCGTATTTGCTCTTGGGTGTAGTGCTTTGTGTATTATCATATGTTTCCTGGTTTTCTGATCTGTGCTGTGGAGTTCTGGTTAATTATGAGGCAACCTTGAAGACGTAGACGAGTTAATTACGAAGCAAACCTGGCAAGTAGAAATTAGTTAGGTACTTCCGACTCAACTTGACAGGAGCACACTAATTCCAACACAACGACCTTTCCATTCTGAAGCGACCTTTTGGAAGAAGGTACGAAAGGCAAGAAAATCAGAGAGTCAGGAAAATATAAAATCTCTAGCTTAAAAGGTTCAACTC
>NC_087207.1:69297213-69302213 GCF_015104395.2 Macrobrachium nipponense
TAATTATGACATCACTTAAATAATAAAGTTAGTCAATACAGGATGTGTACCACACCCCACTTTTTTTTCTCCAGACACAAGTAATTGCCACTTCAAATGTTAACTTTTCCAAAGTTCTCTCTTATGTTACCTTGTCCAACGGACCTGCAACACCTCCTCCAGGCGTGTTCCACACTCTGTCAATAACAATCAGTGAGTCCCCCCTTAGCACTTGTTCTCCAGATTAAATGTCATTTTCTGTTTGTTACAAACACACACACACACACTGATATATATATATATATATATATATATATATATATATATATATATATATATTATATATATATATATATATACATATATATATATATATATATATATATATATATATATATATATCTTAAAGGCACAGTAATGGGTTGTTAACCTTAGCTCTTGCCATTTCTCTTGCCAGTTAGAGACAGGAGCAAAACACTGGATTCCTTAAAGATGCTGAAATGAAAAGCAGACAGGATAGCTTACCAGTGCACTTTGTGGTCAGTGACGCCTCGAAGAGCACTATAGATATATAGATATATATTTACGGATTTTGATCGCCTCGTCCTCCCAGTATCAGTAATTTTTAATTAGTTTCTAGAAGAGCAGCCATTTTTCTTCTATCAGCTGACTTTAGGAGGGAAAAACAGGCCAGCCATAGTCATTTCCGGTGCCAGTTGGGTAGTGGGGGAATAAAGACTCCTTCAGCACCAGGGACGTATCCCAATGGAAGTGTCTTCTTAGGCCTACCATTATCCTGTGAACCTTTCACTGGCCGTATGTCTGTTCCCAGGATGACCTGCCAATGGGGGGAGAATGCTGCCCCAACACCCAAGATTCATGCCTGAAGACGGCCTCAGTTCAGCACAGTCCTTGACCCCGGACAGACGTCCAACCCAGCCTGCCTATAGGCCTACAAAGGCGCTACTGGCACGCCCTGAACTCTGACAAAGCAGACGCCATATTCTCAAAGTTTCCACTACATAAGACACCTAGGTATGTCTTGAGTTACAGTCATATTGCCAGTTCTTTTCCTCCGAGTCAAATAAACTCTTCCACATTTTTCAATTGGAACTCCTACTTCCCAAATGAACATCCCTTTGTTCCTTTTCTGCCTCGTGGCCGCATGCTACCTTTTGTGATCGTCCCAGACAAACAAAGTCTTCATTGAATATCTCATTTCAGCACTAGAGTTCCTTCCCCAGTATGTGTTAGACAAAAGTGATTAACTGTAAAATTGTGCAAGAAGTCTTTATTGTATGTTGGGTTAATCTGGAATTCATTTTCCAGATTCGCTGAGTATGTGCTCCGTTTCCTCGCACGCAAGAGCCTCCTTACCGCTAGATAATATCAATTTTGGAAACCAGAATTGAATTAGATGTTGATTTTGGCCAGTTTTTCCATACTGTGAAAGATAAGAGCGATCTAGACATTATACAGCGCTCTGGCCACGTGGCTCTTTGCCTTGCCTTTACCTCAGGCCATTCAACGTTATCTTGTAAATAAGTGTAATGTAAATTAATCAGTTGAGTATTCCTGGCGACCTTGACCCTTCCTTTTACAACCTTTTACAATTATCTAAGGTAAGTCAGAAGCGCTCTATTTTCCATATTCTCCCTGTTAATATTTTTCTGTACGACTGGGATTACAAGGCTGCCCATTACGTAAATATATATATATATATATATATATATATATATATATATATATATGAAAAAATACCAAACAATGTATTTCCTGGAAGAGACTTTGTAACTATCATTAAAAAGATTGAATTAGATTATCTGATTGCATCTTCATTACGGGATATTTAATTAAGGCAAATCACAAAAGACTCGTAATTAAATTCAATATCATTAAATCGATAAGCGCCTCCGCAAAAGACGATGAATTATTCATTTAAAGAATTTGTCCGAAGGAAAATTTGTATATATATATTTTATTTTGAATTTTTTTCCTTTAGGTATTTGGATTACAATAATAAAGATTATCCGCTTACTACGCAAGACTAACTCTTATTTATGAAGCAAATAATAAAAATTGCAAATGTCTCCTGTACATTTTTATATATATATTTTCCCTATCACTACTTACTTAATCTCTGGCTTTCTTGGGTGATACTTTGTGTGTGTATTGGATAATAAGCTTTTTTGCCTACTTGGGGAGTAAGCCTACAATCTACTTTGTTGTTGTTGTTGGTGGTGGAGGGGTAGGACAGGTCTATGGGAAAGCCTGAAACGTTCTGAAAAAAGATGTTTCGCGTTGAGTTAAAGATACAGGAATTTTAGGGCAGGATAACTTTGATTTATCTATTAGAAAGAAAATGTAAAAAATAAATAATGTGCGTGTTAAAAAGTTCAGAAAAATTATTTCCAGTAAAATATAACGTATTCATTTAAATTTTCCTGGGTGAAACAAGGATCTATTTAATCGTATATTTTAGCGAGTTGTAATTTACGTTAAGTTAGGAATATAATGTTTACAACTTATGCGTAAGATGAAAATCTTGCACGCGTCCCGAGTCAGCTGGAGGCCGGATCACGCCTTGTTCCTTTCACCTTCAGTGAGGAATTGACGGAACTTGCTTTTGATGATTCACTACTAGTTCATCAAACACCATTTGACGTCTCGATAACAATGATATTACTGGGATCACTTGCTCTTCATGTCCTCGTGAGTCTCGTTCATGAGCAAACTTAAGCAAAATGTTATTTGATTCTGGATGATCAGGGATGTTACTCATTCAGTAACCATGAGACTACTTGCTAGGACCAGAACGAATGCCTGCATGGATGACTTTTATTACTGTAACCCCAATATATAAAAAAAAGAGTAAACAATCGAAGGAATTATTATTTAAATGGTGAAAACATTCATTTGCGTTTAAATAACAAATTCCACCTCCTCGGATTTTCCTTTGGACAAATTTTTTTAAAAAATCAATTCACTATCCCATTTTGTAGTCATTGGAAATTTAGCAATATTATTTGATCAAATTTCTTTACAGTCGGCTACTGAAATGTTCTCTTGAGCTACTGAGTAAGGAATCGTTACGCCAAGGTTAAACAGATATTTAAGCTTTAAACAAAAGCAGATGTTGAAGATAAAAAAGTCTCGGTTAATGAAATACCATATGACAAATTGTTTGATGAATCTTATGATAAATAAACAGACGCTATTGAAAGTTAAAGAAAGGTCTTTTTTTCATGAAAGTCCATGCTAAGGATAGTTTGATGAATCTTTCGAAAAATTAGCGTATGCTACTGAATGAAAAAATGAAAATAAAAATCTGGAAAGCGTGCACGAAAAATAGTTTGATGAATCTATTTAAAAAATGACAGATGCTACAGAACAAAAAATAAAAGAGGAAAAAAGTTTGTTCATGAAAGCCCATACGACCAAAAGTCTGAGAAATCTTACGACAGATTAACAGATGCTGTTGATGATAACAAAAATCTCGGTTCACGAAAGCCAATTCGACGAACGGTCGTTTTTAAAATAACCTTCTTTGTCATGATTTCCAGAAGAGAGAGAGAGAGAGAGAGAGAGAGAGAGAGAGAGAGAGAGAGAGAGAGAGGCCAATAATCAAAAGAGGATATGAATGGAGCCATGAATCATCGTCTATAAACATCAATAAACATATCAAAAGGCATTCCGGTAAACAATATTTGACCATGACTCATGGCAGCGTCATTGAAGCCATTGTTGGCAACGAAGGTCAGTGATACTAAACGTCGCTTGCGCGTCGAAGTGCCCTGGTCGATGGGATGTGTGGGTTATCACAGAACTACGACGAAAAACATCCTGGAAACCGAAAATAGACCTGAAGACTTTAGCATTTACCAAAGTAAAGGTAAACGTGAACTGAGATAAATGTCTTTTTTCTGTAATCTAACAGTGCACTATGCATATAAAAGAAACTATAGAGTATAATAGACTATAAAGTTTAGGCCAAGGGACAAGACCTGGGACCTATGAGGTCATTCCATTCAGCGATAAAAAGTAAACTGAAAGTAAGAAGGCTTTAGAGGTGTGACAGGAAGAAAACTTCGCAGTTGCACCATGAAACCATTTTTGTTAGGGGGGGTGGAAAGTAAGATGGAAGAAAGAGAATATGAACGAAGGTACAGTCAAAGGAATGAAACCGGACGTAGCTGAGGTCCGAAGGACGCTGCAAGGAACCTTAATTAATGCCTACAGTGCACCGCACGAGGTGCACTCACGGAACTACCACCTATGTGCCTTTATTTAGGCGGTAAATCAGTTTTCTAGTGATAAGAGTCTTAAAATTAATCTTTCAAAGGAAAATTCTGTCAGATGATCAAACTAATGGAAATAACAATAATAATTAAAGAGTGAACAAATTTGTATTGATGATGAAGTCATGAAGAACGTTTTCATGGGCAAAAATTTAGAATAAAGATGATTATCAATTGAATTTTAGAAAAATGTTAGCCATGCCAATAATTTATATTATATATATATACATATATATATATATATATATATATATATATATATATATATATATATATATATATATATATATGTATATAAATCCTAATTTTCTGATGAATCCTTAAAATATTATTAGCATGGCTAACATTTTTCTAAATTCAATTGATAATCATCCTTATCTAAATTTTTGCTCATGAAAAGAACGTTTCACGTCAATTCATCATCGATACAAATTTGTTCACTCCATTATTAATATTATTATTCCATTAGTTTGGTCGTCTGACAGATTTTTACTTTGAAAGATTAATTTCAACTCCAGGACTGAGTGAGGGGAAGAGTGGCAACTTTAATGCATCTCATGAACAGGGTGAATCAACACTGCTTAGAATTGGTTTTTGCTATATATATATATATATATATATATATATATATATATATATAAGATATTATATATATATAGATATATATATATATATATATATATAATATATATATGTATATATATTATATATATATAGTGTACT
>NC_087207.1:69312213-69324713 GCF_015104395.2 Macrobrachium nipponense
TATTTATAGTGTGGGGTTCCGGGTTGCATCCTGCCTCCTTAGGAGTCCATCACTTTCCTTACTATGTGTGCCGTTTCTAGGATCACACTCTTCTGCATGAGTCCTGGAGCTACTTCAGCCTCTAGTTTTTTCTAGATTCCTTTTCAGGGATCTTGGGATCGTGCCTAGTGCTCCTATGATTATGGGTACGATTTCCACTGGCATATCCCATATCCTTCTTATTTCTATTTTCAGATCTTGATACTTATCCATTTTTTCCTCTCTTTCTCTTTCAACTCTGGTGTCCCATGGTATTGCGACATCAATGAGTGATACTTTATTATTATTATTATTATTATTATTATTATTATTATTATTATTATTATTATTATTCCCAGATATGAGAATGAAAAGTAGGAAGCAATGAGCAGTATTTCATACAGCCATATATTCTTGTAACTAAAATCTATACTTTGCTAAATTTGATGACATAGAACGCAGGTCATTTAATGATGGCAACTCAGCCACATTTTGCATACATCACCTACGTAAGTTTAAAGTGGAATGTATCGATTAAAAGTCAATCTGAAGGCAAATTAGGCCTTAGAAGCCATGTTCATTTGGTCACGTGGCTCAAAATTTTGTCTAAAGAATTATATAACTTTGAGGATACGAATCAGTTTGATTCAAATTTGATATGTAATGCTAACGTAAATGAGGCCTGAGATGTATTTATATACGTTCATACATACATTCGCAAGTACAAACATACACTCCATATATATATATATATATATATATATATATCTATATATATATATATATATATATATATATATATATATATATATATCCTGAATTCTTGGTTCCGTGGTTCGAGTCCATGAGCCGACGAATTTCTTACCATCTAAAAAATTTTCCTTTCGTTAACATACCATATGAAAATATATCAATTCCGAGGTAGAGCGAATTAGGTAGTAAGGAACATATGTAACTTGACGCTTGTATTGGATCCCGATGATGTCATAAAATTCATATATGTTTGGGTGTTTTTTTTTTTTTTAATGTGTTTTTACGTTACATGGAACCAGTGGGTTATTCAGCAAAGGGACCAACGGTTTTAGGTGACTTCCGAACCACGCCGAGAGTACATTCTGTCACCAGAAATCGACGGTATGAAAATGGCAATATTCCTTGTGAGTCTGGCACGAGCGTCAGTGGGGCACAACGGTGCCAAAGTAATCAGCACATTGATTGGGCATCTCGGCGTACCTTCAATTCGACCTCCAGGGAACGTTGGAATGAATACATAATTTCCAAAGATCATTCCGAATAGTACACAAAAACTAAATTCAATATGAGGAACGCACACCTCGTAAATAAAATATCGGCTCAAAGTGAGCGCCATCGACCTTCAGACCAATCTGGATGCATGTCCATTATCACCTAGTTGTCTGCTGAACACTCGCATCAATGATTCATTCAATAGCACAGCAAGAGACGTGTCAGGCTGAATAAAAGAACTTTGCTCTTAAAAAAAATAACTCAGATTTTGAAGCGTTCCTGTCGGTTGTTTTACCACGTCGAGAGTGAACTTCTATCACCAGAAATACACATCTCTCACCCCTCAATGGAATGCTCGAGAATCGAACTCGCGGCCACCGAGGTGACAGCTCAAGACCATACCGATCACGCCACTGAGGCGCTTGTTCCTGTCGGTTGTGTGTCGGAGGCAGTAAGATAACGAAAAAGTAAGGCATAGCTTGTGTGCGCTAACAACGAACGTATTATCTTCATTACTGTTGACAATGCTTTGAAAATCATCGGGAAATATTTGCAAAGGTAAAACGTTTAGGCTGGTAAAATAAAGAACTAGTTATTGGTTTGAAATAACAAATTCTTCCAGTTTACCGGTAGAGCAAATATTTGACTAAATGGTGCCACGCTTACGTCAAAGGCTATCGTCGACAATAACAGAGTTAATCATTCGTAAAGAATAAATATAACGTCTATTCGTTCTCAAGGTATCTTACTGAAATATATATAAATGCACGAGCAGACAGAAAGACCTGGGTTGAAAATAGAACGTCCTCTAAGCTGCTATGAAGGAGATGATTCGTTCCATCATATCTCTCTCTCTCTCTCTCTGTTCCCAAATTGTCCTTGGGATTTCCATAACGTCGTTAACAAAAATAGACAACTATACCTTGTTACCTCACACGATGTGGGGTCTGTTAGTATTGACAAATTAAGTGACTCAGTTTATACTGACAAACTAACTGACTCCTTTGATATTGACAAATTAAGTGACTCAGTTTATACTGACAAACTAACTGACTCCTTTGATATTGACAAATTAAGTGACTCCACTAATATAGGAAAATTAAAACAAAATAATTTTGAGCGTCCCTCGAGTCCGACTCATTTCACCTTTCAACACGCAGCATACTGACCAACATTGCACACTGTAGCCGATGCGAGGGCAAAATTGACAAACTTGAAGCATGTTGAAGAGATAGGCCAAAACCATTAATAAAAACACGGCATCACACGAGCAACTTTCCACTTTTAGTTTTCTGTAAAAGATAACTACTGAGATGAGCTATTTGTTTGTCCGTTCGCACCTTTTCTGCCAGATCTTAAAAACTACTGAGTCTAGAGGGCTGCAAATTGTCATGTTGATCATCCACCCTCCAATCATCAAACGTGCTAAATTGCATCCCCCCCTAACTTCAGTAGTTTTTATTTCGTTTTAGGTGAAAGTTACCATAACCGTGCGTCTGGCAACGCTATAGGTGCCAACCACAAGAAATCATCCGTCCGTGGCTGGGAGTTTCACACAGCAGTATACGCTGCACAGAAAACTCGATTGCACCGAAGAAACTTTGGAGCAATTTTTTTTTTTTGTACTTTTTTCAGGTTCTTGTCGTAATACATTAAACCCTTTTTTCTTATAGTGAAGGAATAATTTATCTCTCATATGATCCTTTTATTACTGACAAAACAATCGCCTCCCATACCGGTCACTTGATGCACAATTTGGCGACAACATGAACATAGTGTAATACGGTATCGGGGATCACTTCAAGATGCCACAATTTGCTGACGAAATTTGCTGACACCTTTCTTGCCTACTGCAAAGGTAACGCAGCAAAATCTTTAATTTTGAAAGATACAAGAGACCAAGTGTTGATATGACAAGGTGTTTACATCTTACCTCAAATAAGTTAATCATGGAAGTCAAGTAGCCAATCTTAGATGGCCTTGGTAATACCAGATTATCCCAGATAATAATGTGCGTTGATTTTTCATTATTATTATTATTTTTTTTATTATTATTATTATTATTATTATTATTAATATTATTAATATTATTAATATTATTATTATTATTAGTATTAATATTATTACCATTATCACTATTATTATTATTATTATTATTATTATTATTATTATTATTATTGTAGTCTTTGATCATATGCCGTTCCCGTATCAAGAACTCTGAACTAAATTGAAATACGAAAGGCACCAGTTGTGTGACCACCTTCGTCTAATAGTCTGGCTCTAAGCGGTTAACGCAGCCATGTGTGTGTGTATATATATATATACATAATATATATATATATATATATATATATATATATATATATATATATATATATATGAAGAATGAGACACTAGCTCCCGATGTTAAGAAGGTAGATGATCATCGATAAAACCAACAAAAATCACCTTTCCGTAAGGGCGCCGACCTTTGGGGATATATTATATTGACGTGATCGGTTGGGTTTTTCGATGCCACTCTTTACGAGATGAGTAGGGATCAGTAGATGTGACATTCACGATCTGTTTTATTCATAGGCAATTAATACAGCTCCCTTTTTGTTCCCAGTCCTTCTCACTCTGGTACTCTGGGTCCTTGATCTTGTTACTCATTAGATTTCTTAATTCTTAGACCCATATAGGTTAGGTTAGATCGAGTGTTCATGGTTCAGCTGCGTTCTTCTGCTCAAGGATCGAAATTAGGAGTTAAATACTGTTGTGGCTCCTTCTTATTTCCTAAACCTAGGTTATACATATACATATATAAACATATATATGTATATATATGTATGTATATATATACATATATATATATGTATATATGTATATATATGTATATATATACATATACATATATATATATGTATATATATACATATATATTTATGTATGTATATATATGTATGTATGTATGTATATATACATATATATATATATATATATATATATATATATATATATATATATATATATATATATATATACATACACACACACACACACACACATATATATATATACTAAATATATATATATATATATATATATATATATATATATATATATATATATATATATGCATATAATATTTCATTCGTTGCCTATTCCCCTCGCTAAGATAAACCTACACAAAAGCCCAATTGAACCAGAGCTTTTGAACCACTAGCGTCTTGATGTATTGAGAGCTATGAGAGGTTTGTGTGCACCTTCTCTTGACAATTTTATACGTGAAACAAAACACCAGTCTTATTATAGGTCAACGTGAGCTTAATACAAGGGTATCACATCGGGGCGACCTTTGATAGGACGCCGAGATGCCCAATCAATGTGCTGATTACTTTGGCACCGTTGTGCCCCACTGACGCTCGTGCCAGACTCACAAGGAATATTGCCATTTTCATACCGTCGATTTCTGGTGACAGAATGTACTCTCGGCGTGGTTCGGAAGTCACCTAAAACCGTTGGTCCCTTTGCTGAATAACCCACTGCGGTTCCATGTAACGTAAAAACACCATTCAAAAAAAAAAAAAAAAAAACAAAAAAAAAAAAAAAAAAAACACACCAAACATATATGAATTTTATGACATCATCGGGATTCAATACAAGCGTCAAGTTACATATGTTCCTTACTACCTAATTCGCTCTACCTTCGGAATTGATATATTTTCATATGGTATGTTAACGAAAGGAAAATTTTTTAGATGGTAAGAAATTCGTCGGCTCATGGACTCGAACCACGGAACCAAGAATTCAGGATATATATATATATATATATATATATATATATATATATATATATATATATATATATATATATAATATATATATATATATATATATGGAGTGTATGTTTGTACTTGCGAATGTATGTATGAACGTATATAAATACATCTCAGGCCTCATTTACGTTAGCATTACATATCAAATTTGAATCAAAACTGATTCGTATCCTCAAAGTTATATAATTCTTTAGAACAAATTTTGAGCCACGTGACCAAATGAACATGGCTTCTAAGGCCTAATTTGCCTTCAGATTGACTTTTAATCGATACATTCCACTTTAAACTTACGTAGGTGATGTATGCAAAATGTGGCTGAGTTGCCATCATTAAATGACCTGCGTTCTATGTCATCAAATTTAGCAAAGTATATAGATTTTAGTTACAAGAATATATGGCTGTATGAAATACTGCTCATTGCTTCCTACTTTTCATTCTCAATATCTGGGAATAATAATAATAATAATAATAATAATAATAATAATAATAATAATAATAATAATAATAATATAATAATAATAATAATAATAATAATAGATTAAGTCACAGAAATTGTAAAGAAATCAGCAGTGGTGTAAGTGTAAATATATAAATATACTAAAATCAAATATATTTACAAACGAGAGATTTCGAGAAACTGCTCGATTTTCCTTCCCCTTTTCGTTTGTATATATATTCTAATACACATTTACCATTACACCGCTGTGGAGTTCTTTACCAACCATCATAATAATAATAATAATAATAATAATAATAATAATAATAATAATAATGAATAATAAAAGTTGAAAAAGAAATCCACAAAATCACTGTGTAATGTGTTTACTTATAAGTATTTATATTTGATTTTACTTAGAAGTAAACACATTACACAGTGATTTTGAGGGTTTTTCTTTTGCAATCTTCTGAAGAAAACTGAAAGTAGTTTTTGTTTGGTATAATAATAATAATAATAATAATAATAATAATAATAATAATAATAATAATAATAATAATAATAATAATAATACAGCTGCTTGAAACTATGATATTTGATAAAAATACGGAGAAGAACATAGGGTTCCTTTTATCTCTAATATTATTATTAATGCAATATGGATGATAATGATTAAAAAATACTCATAGTAGCATTAGTCTTAAAATGGAGAAACAAATCCACAGTTACGTATTGGTACATATATTATTTGATAAATTAAATGTACCCGTACAAAACTGTAACTCGGTTTCTCCAATGATACCAGTAGTAATAATCATGATTATCCACGATTGCTCTTCTAGTGCCCACAACAAACTTTAACGGTTTGATGTAAGCAGCAGTGGTTCACAAGAAACTCAGGACACATGAAATATACAAGAGACAATCTTCGTAAATATCCTTTGTAGGATGAATTCTCGTGCGGTTAAATGTCAGAGGCATAAAAATCGATAAAGCAGTTTCATTCTGAATGTGGCATATCGTTTGATATACTATATATAACAGTTCCATGAAGGTCTTGACTCACAGCTATGATCCAGATTTAATTCATGCGTAATGTTCAGAAAGGACAGTTCAATTTGTAAAGTGTATATTTCTTTGCGGGTAAGGACGTGTGAGTCTCGGTCAATGGTGATTCAGTAATTTCATTTACAGTGGCTGGCTCTGTAACCTATAAAGATGTAAATCTTCCGTTTGGCTGTGAAATTCAGAAATTAGTTATAAATGCTTAACAACTCCTTGTCTACCTCGCATTTTAATTAAGATGGTGGAATTGTAAAGAATTTAGATGATGTTAGTCATTGTACAATCTGGATTAACAGTTTTTATGAAGACATCCAGATATTTTGCAAAATGTAACATTTTACGTATCATGAAGACAATCAGATATTTTGAAATATGTAACATTATACATAGGATGAAGTCGTTTAGATATATTGTAATATGAAATATTTACATATTATGAAGTCATCATTCTTGTATTTTATATTAGGTAACAAAAGCGGATGTTTATCACTTGAGACACTTAACGATAATAAAAATGTACAGAAAACTGGAGAAGGGTCATCACAAGAGAGTAAGCACCACGGGTGCATTATATATATATATAGATATGTATATATATATATATATATATATATATATATATATATATCATATATATATATATATAATCTTTATATATATAAATAATTTTAACCACATCACCGTGATTCATACACAAGCATTAAGCTACAAATAGCCTTTAATATCCAGTCTGCTCTACCTCGGAATTTATATATATTCATATATGTTAACCGAAGGGGAATGTTTTAGTTGATAAGAAGTTCGCTGTCCCATGGGTTCGAACCACGGAACAAGAACTCAGGAATCCAGTGACACGCCTTCAACCACACAGCCATATACATATACATATACATATATATATATATATATATATATATATATATTATATACTATATCTATATACATATACATATATATATATATATATATATATATATATATATATATATAATACAAAATAATTTAAGCAGATTGTATATCAAGACAGCAGAAATAAACGCAGCAGTACCTAGAGCTTTCGTGTATTCTTGATGAACCTTCATCAGGGTACAATCTAAAAATGAAAAACAGCTTCGAAATATCATAGGTAAACATAAAAACGCAAAAAAAGAGTAAAATATAGAACAATCAAACAGCCTAAACAAGAAGCAAATAGTCCACAATCAAGAATGGTACTACTAAGCAGTCTATTACATAGTTACTAAGTTGTCAAACAGTACGCTTCGTAAGCCAGTTATCTTAGTTTATATTGTCTATTTACAATATTAAAACGCTAATGACTTGTTTTATTATGCTAGATTCTATCATGTTTCTTTTAATGATATCTCTAGTACATGATAAAATTTCTGTTGAGTTTTTCCAATTAATTGCATGATCAAAAATTGTTTTTATGTAGAAAGAGAGCACTAAATGTATTATCTACACGCATACAATGTTTGTGTTGATTTTATCTTGAGCCCAACAGTTTATTGTGTTGACCAATATATTTTATATTATATTAATCAAAACAATAAACTGTCGGGATCAAGATTAAATCAAGAGTAATTTATTGTTTTGGCCAAGATATTATTTATTATATACATATACATATATACATATATACATTCATACGTACGTACACACAGGGGGCAAACTACATAACAACCCGTGACCATTCACAGTCTATTTACCCGAAAATGTTTTCTGGGGATTTTAAAACTTCATTGAAAGTTCTGCTCGTAACAATATAACTTTCTCTCTTTCGCCCTATTTTTAGTCTGTAACTAAGTCAGCAAATGGCCTGCGCTAGGGAAAAAGATGACTTTAATTCCGTCAATTTTGAGGGCGATCTCTTCAACAAGTGGTAGTGTATAAAAGACGAATTCTATTTTTGTCGTTTCTATTTAATTGCCTGAGGCCGACTTTCACAGGTGAACAAAAAATGAAAATGCGTGTTAAATTGACCACATTTTATTTTGGGTGGCCCATTTGCATGCATACTTTTTTCGTGAGACATTTCCGGAAAACGTCAAATTCAATTTCGTCATCTGTCTCTGTTTTTCCTAGCGTCTTTCATCTAAGCAATTTTTCCAGTCTATTTTCTTATCACACGTTGTTCATACTTCCTTGTCAACCATTGATTAAGCTGGCCATGATGGTTGCCACGCCAGAGAATTCAGGGTCAATTGATCAATGCCTCTCAACTTTCAAGGTGGCAAACTCCTTGCATTTAGATTTTCAGGCGACCATTCCTCTCAATATAATTTTCATTTTATTTATTTATTTTTTCTTTTTATTTATTTTTTTTATTTTTGATTGACATATAATTGTTATTTGTCGTTCTCTGATTTTTCTTCTTTCTTATACGGCCGCTTGTTCTGTATAATTTTACTTTGTAAGTCTACGGTCTTCAAGGCTGGTTCCGTAGGATTGTTTGATCCATATAGATACTGCTGATACTGATAATAATAATAATAATCATCATCATCATCGTGAGGTTTGTCCCTTGCTGACAGGGAAACTTATTGTTGACTCGGGGAGTAAGTCTACAAACTTCTTTTGTTGTTGGGTGGGGTGGGGGGATAGGAAAGGTCTATGGAAGAGCCTAAAAATGTCTGAAACAGGTGTTTTGCATTGAATTGCACACACAGGAATGTTGGGATAGGATATCTATGATTTATCTATTAGAATGAAAATGTAAAAAATAAATAATGTTCATAATAAACAGTACAGGAAAACTATCTAATAAAATATAACGTATTTATTTTAATTTTCGTTGGTGAAACAAGGATCTATTTGACTGTGGATTTTATTGCGTTTTGATTTGGGTTAAAAGTTAAGAAATATAATGTTTACAACTTATGCGTGAGGGGAAAATCTTACACACGTCCTGAGTAAGCTGGAGGTCGGATAGCGCCTTGTTTTCACCTACACTTTGCCCAGCTGATGGTAAAATTTAAATTCTGTATCTCGTGTCAACCCTTCTCGTTTTCCAAATCAAATAACTTCATACGAGAAAGTTTCTGTTGAAAATAATCAACATTCTCAGCTTTCGCGAAAGTGCCCCCTAAGTCAAAGGTTTATTTTTGCATTCAGATCAACCTGCACTATCAAGATTACCCATCTCCGAGCATAATAAATCCAAAGATACAATGCAAGTAAGTAATGGAAAATCTCTGGGATTGGATATTGGAACCAATTGGTCACCTAGTAACGAGACCTACAGCTTATTGTGGGATCCGAACCACATTATATCGAGAAATGTATTTCGATCACCAGAAATAAGTTCTTCTGATTCTGCGTTGGCAGAGTCAAGAATCGAATTTCAGACCATCGGATTGTTGGCCGAGCGCAAAAACCTTTCGTCCAACGAGGAACTATCCTCGGGTGTACGTGATACTGGCTGTTTAGGATGATGTGAATGCTAAAGTATATCTCTGACTATTTTCAGTTATGGTATTTTTAATTATTCTTGGTATTGACGTATAAACCAAAATTTTAATACGTTACTGAACATCATATCAACATGGTAAATTGTAGGTGATTTTATCTGTTTACTGCTTTGATCTAAATGTACAGTACATCCTGAAGATTACCACAGCGGAAGTTTAATCGAAAGTAGTTTTTCCCGTTTGTATCAAAGAAGAAAATCTGTCAATTTTTACCTTCAAGTTCAATTTCTTTTAGCAGGAGTGATTTATCACGTCGTCAACAAGAGAGAGAGAGAGAGAGAGAGAACAATTGCACGTGAATACAAAATAAATAGCTTCACCCTGGTGAGAGAGAGAGAGAGAGAGAGAGAGAGAGAGAGAGAGAACAACAATTTCACGTGAATTTTAAATAAATAGCTTCATCCTGGTGAGGTTAGATTACTTTCGTCGATTTTCACCCATTTCCAGTCATGCAATGTCTTGCACTTTGAGGCTGCACTGAACGATTGCAATTTTTTCTCTCCTCAGCAGTCGACTTAGAACCAGGTGCTAAATGTCGTCTCAAGTTAACAGAGGCACGTCTGTCCATACTGTTCCTTCCTCCTCATGTCCGGGGCGATCGAATGCTGATGAGAGGAGCAGAGAGGAGAGAGAGACTGAAGGAGAGAGAGAGAGAGAGAGAGAGAGAGCTGAAACCGTTTTATTAAGGAACGTAGAAGTTATTCGTTCCATCTGTTAACAACCGGCGGACATTCGAAAAACTTTATTGACAAAATTTAGTATACATTTAATTTAACCATCATTCTGGTGATTAAACTGCTGTGTCCGCTTGTAACTGAACTTACAGTCTTTTATGGTTATCTGTAGCCAAGACTACAGTCTCATGAGTCTGTCTGTAGGTGATCCAACTGTCTTTTATTCTCTCAGCTAGTGTGAGTCTGTCTGTAGGTGATCCAACTGTCTATTATTCTGTATGTTATTGAGTCTCTAGTCTTTTACGCCGTTTACAGATGAAAGTATGAAATTGCAATGATTTTGTCTATCACTTTTACCTGACTGAAGGTGACCTAGCAGACTTAATTGTTGTTAATATGCAGTTGATTCTGAAGCCCTACTTAGGCCTATGGTTGAGCCTCCTATCTTTCACTTTTATATATGAAACTGCAATCATTTTTGCTTATTTGTTTGTTTCAAACCAGTTATTATATGGCCCTACATTCTTATTTTTTCCGTAAATGAGCTTATGATTTATTTGGTCTGTAATTGAGTCAGCAGATAAGCCTGCAGTCCTCCACGTCTGTGTCAGTCAAGCGGCAATCTAACAGACATCTCTTAGGCCTTTGGCTTAGAAGAAGGCACAGACGCGGAAATTAGCGTCGAGAGAAAAGGACTTTGATTAGTTTTCCGAAGGGAGAGACAAAGGGGAGGAGGAGGAGGGGGAGGATGAGTGGGAGGAGGAGGAGGAAGAGGAGGCGCGAGGGTGAGGGAAGACTACATCGAGTGAGAAGCAAGTTCGTCATAGAGGAAATGAGACCCCGAGAAAGGTGGGAGGAGGGAGCTCAGGATGCTCTCTCTCTCTCTCTCTCTCTCTCTCTCTCTCTCTCTCTCTCTCTCTCTCGTTTTTCCTCATTTTCCTTTCTTAGTTTTCCTCACTTTCCTTCCTATAACCTCACATCTAGTACCTTTAACTCCTCTCTCTCTCTCTCTCTCTCTCTCTCTCTCTCTCTCTCTCTCTCTCTCTTTTCTCCTTTTCCTCTCTTAGTTTTCTCACTTTCCTTCCTATAACCTAACCTTAACATTAATAAAGTAGAATGAATCCTGGCTGGAATGCAACCCAGCAATAATAAGTGCAACATGCATCTTGTAGCAAAGGTTACAGTTAGCAAATAAAGTAGAATAAATCCTGGCTGGTGTGCAACTCAGCAAAATTAAGTGCAACAAGCATTTGGCAACAAATTTACAACTAATTGTTTTATGAAATGCAGTAGAATTTTTGAACAAAGGAAATGCTAATGTGAAGCCTTGTCACTCATGCCTTCTAGAATTGTGACCCTGATTTTCAGAATCTAGCTTGTTAGTACCAAGGCTGTATTAAATACCGTTGGTTCCCGCTCTTCCAACGCGGAATCAGAAGAATTTATTTCTGGCGATTAGAAATTAATTTCTCGATATAATGTGATTCGGAACCCAACATAAGTTGAAGGTCCCGTTGGTAAATATCTAATCCTTCGGGCAGCCCCAGGAGAGCTGTTAATCCCCTTAATGCTCTGGTTAAACTAAGATATACCTAACTTTCTAAGGCGACTGCTCACAGGAATGATCGGTGGCATGACACGAGGGACAAGAAAACACGACTCTGGATATAGATTTCCCAAATAACAATGTTTATATACAAGATTCCCTCATTTGGAATGAACTGTCACAATGGATGTACAATTTTCTATGTCACTGAGAAAAGGGTTATTTCAT
>NC_087207.1:69327213-69329713 GCF_015104395.2 Macrobrachium nipponense
ATGAAGGAGAAAACACGCAAACCATCATAGTGATGAATGCGCAGGTTTAGTTACGAGTAACTCAAAAAGAAAAATAGAGTACTTAGAGAACTAACCCAAAATGAAAAGAAAATAGATATAATGAATATAAGTGAAACCTGGTATTCCCAAGAGACTGGGAATGATGATCAAATAAAAGGGTTCCAAACTTATAGATCAGATAGAACATAGGAATCAAGGGGAACCGCAATATATGGGAAAGACAAAAAAACAAGGAAAAATATATAGAAATATAGTAAACTCAGAATGTGAACTAATAGCGGTAGAATTTGAATCTGAAAAATTGATGAACATAGTAATATATAGACCTCCTAATACTAAAAGAGTTTGACTTAATAATTGAAAAATTGGATGATATATGTAGAAATCACAAGGACTGGACTATTTCTCCTATCTGGTGACTTCAACTTTTTCCTTTCGTAGAATGGAAAGAACGAATAGGAGATTGTGGTTGTACTTATACATATATAAAAAAGAGAGTAATAGTAGTGCAGAAGATAAGAGGCAATTTGAAAAGCTATTAGATATGCTACTAGAATACAACATTCAACAAATAAATCACCTGCCAACAAGAAAGGAAAAGGATACTTTAGACCTAGTATTTGTGAACGAGATGAATTATGTTAAAGAAATAATAGTTTATAATGCGAATATTTCAGACCATAATGTCATAGAATTAACAGTTCATTCCAAAGCAAGTGAAAATAGAGATAAGCAAGAAATGAAAAAGTGGGAAGGATATGGAAAATACAACTTCTACAGTAAAAATATAAAATGGTCAGAAATTAATGAAGAATTAAACAAAGATTGGGATAACATTTTCGTAAGTGATGACATAAGGGTAAATACGGAGATATTATATAAAATATTGGAGAAAATAGTGGAAAAATATATACCGAAGAAGAAAAGTAAACATCATTCATGCATACCAAGAGACAGAAGGATCTTGTTCCAGAAAATCAGAAAGTGGAAAAAAGGTCTTGCAAAAGAAAAAAATGCATGGAAAGTTATAGAACTAAAAAGTAAGATAGAAAATGCAGCAACAAAAGATTATACAATCAAAAGAAAATGAAAAAACGGGGACTTGGAAGAAGAAAAAACCCTATTAAATATCAAGCAAAACCCCAAGCTATTATACTCATATGCGAAGAAGATGAATAAAAGAAGAATAGAAATAGGCCCTCTGAGAATTGAAGGGAGATTAACGAATGAAAAAAAGGAAATTTGCAACATACTGGCAGAACGATATAAGAGAGAATTCACCCCTAGAATAGATAATGAAGGATAATGATATAGAAGTAAGGGATGAAAATAGTGAATATTAGCTGACATAGATATTAATGAAGCTGATATTGTGCAGGCTATTAATGAAATTAAAAATGGAGCTGCTGCAGGGCCTGATGGAATTCCTGCTATTTTGTTAAAGAAAGTAGTTCATTCTATCGCAAAGCCACTTGCAATATTATTAAGACAAAGTGTAGATACAGGCAAGATTTATGATGAGCACAAATTAGCATATATTACCCCTACTTTCAAAAGTGGATCAACGACTAGAGGCAAGTAATTATAGGCCTGTGAGTCTAACATCACATATTATGAAAGTGTGAAAGGGGTAATGAAGAAAAATATTATGAAACATTTAATAAAAAATAATTTGTTTAATAAAGGACAACATGGTTTCGTACCCGGAAAAAGTACACAAACCCAACTGTTAGTCCACCGTGAGAACATATTCAAAAATATGAAAAGCGGAAAATGAAACAGATGTGGTTTTATTTAGACTTTGCAAAAGCTTTTGATAAAGTAGACCATAATATATTAGCGAAGAAAATTAGAAAACACAATATCGTGGATAAAGTAGGAAGATGGTTAAAAGAATTTTTACACAACAGAAAACAGATAGTTATTGCAAAACGACGAGAAATCGGATGAAGTTAAGGTAATATCCGGTGTGCCGCAAGGTACGGTGTTAGCTGCAATACTGTTTGTTATTATGATTTGAAGACATAGACAAATAATGTGAAGGATTCGGTAGTGAGTAGTTTCGCAGATGACACAAGAATAAGTAGAGAAATTACTTTGTTGATGAAAGATTAGAGGAACGCTCTACAAAGAGACCTTAACAAAGTATATGATTGGGCAGAGGTAAATAAGGATGGTATTTAACTCTGATAAATTTGAATCAATAAATTATGGAGACAGAGAAAGAAAGCTATATGCATATAAGGGACCTAATAATTGAGAACCATCACAAATAAGGAAGCAGTTAAAGGACCTTGGTGTGATGATGAATAGGAACATGTTATGCAATGATCAAATAGCAACTCTGTTGCAAAATGTAAAGCAAAAATGGGAATGTTGTTTACGGCACTTCAAAACAGAAAAGCTGAACACATGATTATGCTTTATAAAACATATGTTCGTAGTCCACTTGAATATTGCAATATGATATGGACCCACA
>NC_087207.1:69337877-69361223 GCF_015104395.2 Macrobrachium nipponense
ACGAACCAAATGGTTACTTAGCAACGGGACCTACAGATTATTGTGGGATCCGGACCACATCGAGAAATGAATTTCTATCACCAGAAATAAATTCCTCCTGATTCCGCGTTGGCAGAGCGGGGAATCGAACCCGGACCCTGAGATCGGTAGTCGAGCACGTGACCGACTCGTCCAAAGAAGAACTGCTTATACACGGAAGATGGGAGACTTTGTTAGCAACACAGACAAACTTCTCATCTACAGGACTTCCGCTGGGAAAGTTTCCAGCCTCCGGTTGTTATCAGTCTACCAAAGTTTTCGGAAACTCTGGTAGCTGATGGTGATATGACGTCGGGGAATATTTGCTCTCGTTGCTCAAGATTTCTCGTTGCTTAAGATTTTTCGTTGCTCAAGATTTCTCGTTGCTCAAGCTTTCTCGTTACTCAAGCTTTTTCGTTGATCAAGATTTCTCGTTGCTCAAGATTTCTCATTGCTCAAGATTTCTCGTCGCTTAAGATATATTCCGACGTTTACCGCACAACAGGCCGTAGTACAGTTATAGGTTCCTGGAACGCATTGCAGGGCTTAGTCGACCCCCAAAAGAAATATAGGAAGGGGGGGAAAAATGTTTAGCATATTTTGTTTGTATGTAAGGTGGTTATTTAGCAACGGGACCAAAGGCTTCACGTGACTTCCGAACCACGTCGAGAGTGCACTTTATCGCCAGAAATACACATCTCTAACACATCAAGTACAAGCGGTTGGATAAGCATCCAATTGTTATGGCGACTGGAAATTATTATCTTCTTTTCATATTCATGTCATTTATTGCATACGTTAATCAATTTTATTGTTTGTCGTTTTGGTTTTATTCGTTAAGAATATATGAAAAAGTGCAAAACAAAAGTATATTTGAAAGCAATAATTTCGTCACTGGACATTTGATTTAACGGAGATCTCTCTTTAAGAAAACGAGTAAAAATGCATTGAGGGTTAAAGATTCACATTACTTGCTATGATTATTATTATTATTATTATTATTATTATTATTATTATTATTATTATTATTATTATTATTATTATTATTATCCGAAAAACCATTGGATTGCTTGCCAGGCTTCTGTGCAAAAAGCTTCTTGCACTTGAGAAGAGAGGAAGAAAAGGTGCACGGGAAAAATTATTAATTTTCTAAGACTTAGCAAGGAATACCAGATTAAAAAAAAAAAAAATTATGCAATAGTAATCTCTGAGTCCCACACTAAAACACAAATGGAAAATGATAATGAATCCTTTCGGAATATATCTTGATATGAACGAAATGAAAATGTTAAAATATAAAAATAACACTATAATGAAGAGTTAATTACAATTTGAATAAATAAAACTCACATAAAAAGTAATTTGTAAAATTAATAATGTAACTAAAGTAGAGTCATTTAGACAGCGATTTATCCTTTTACCAAACGAATAAATAACTTATGCATGACTCAACTTCAATATACCGAAGTATTAAGTATCCCGATATCAACTATAATTCTGAGCTCTGACAGTCATCAGTAACCGGTTATGATTATCGATTATGCATACACAAGGAAAATATAGGAAAAAAAGTCACGACAGGAAAAAATATTATATAAAAAAATTTGAAACTTCCAAGAAAGCTCATTCTCTCGTCAGAGTCATCTCAAAATTTAATGACCTCCTTCTTGGCACATGGCCCACCACTCCCGAAAACTCCATTCAGAACCACCTATAACTTTTTGAGATAACTTCCGGTGGAAAAAAAAAAAAAATTGGACCTTCATTCACATCAGGATTCATTCCAAAATCTGGTCAAGCTTTCCTTGGACCAGAACCCGACTTTCTATAACAAAGTTTATTTGAAATAATCGGAATCCTTTTGAAGTATCGAGAAGGATAGTAAAAAAACAAGCTTGTATATACGAATTAAAATTCAGCCTAGTTTCAACTTTCATTTTTTTTCTTTTGCAGAAAGCAAAAATGGACATATGATATCAAGAAATGAATGAGAGCACAACACAAGGCAAGAAGATCCATTCGCCATTAATCTCTCTCTCTCTCTCTCTCTCTCTCTCTCTCTCTCTGTGGCGTCAATGACCGTGTTGATGTGACGTCAGTTTGCGGTTAAAACCGAACTGTCTCAAATGAAAGGGAAAAGCGATCGTGTATGCCAAGCTTTCGTGCTTGGAAGGATTTTTCTTACATAATACATTTTCACTTGCATTGATTCTCATTCGCTGACTAATGACATATCCCTGACCAGAACATAGACAAATATATATATATATATATATATATATATATATATATATATATATATATATATATATGTGTGTGTGTGTGTGTGTGTGTGTATTATATATATATATATATATATATATATATATATATATATATATATATATATATATATATATATATATAGTATATGTATTGTATGTATATATATATATATATATATATATATATATATAGATATATATAATATATATATGCACGAGTATGCTTCCTTGTGTTCGTATGTGTGTGAAACTGTTACGTGTATTCCAGTGATTTAAACATTTTCACATCCGGGCCACTTGAACGTACTGGGCAGGATTCGTTAAAATATGTACCTGGCAGATAGATAACTGGGGTTGGTCGTAATAAGGATATGAAAAATAGGTGGCTATGCAACTCATCTAGCGACACTCAATGATTCCCAGAAGGAAAAGTAAACCATTTGCTATCCCCCACAGTTATCTAACCGCAAGGTGCATATACTACTATACCACTGTGTCCTGACTGGAAATTGAACAAACTGGCCTTTCTGCAGGAGAGGCGAGTGTCATGAACACTAGAACACGAAGACATTATTAATTTGCCAGACGTTTTGATAATTTTTAGAACCGGATTTCATAAAGATTTTTATTAAAATATAATAGGAAGGGAGATTTATTTAATAACTTTATTCTTAATCGTTGCTTACATAACTAACCTGTACCCGGAACTGTTTGTGCAGCTCAAAGGTTATATAGAATCACTACTATTATTACATCTATTTATAGGGAGCGTTGCACTGTCTTATAATTCTATTGGTCCTTCTGGTAGGGGCTATTTTAGTAAGTTACCTACGTTACAGTCAATCATTTCTAAGATTTAGGATATTTCGAGCTAGAATACATTTGAATGTGCTTTAGAATCGACCTTGTAATACTGCTCATCTTTTATTTAATTATATATATATATTTTTTTTTACCAAAAAAAAAAGTTTATCTTAGATATTCAAAACTTCCGGGGTACATTACTTAAATAGATAAACATATTTACTTTGAATGTGTTTGAAACTGCGGTAACTTCCAACAGCTTTGACTATTTACCAATTTAGTGACCTTTGAACAACACCGTCGGGAAAGAAGAGCCTAAACTTGCAGAAATACAATTGGTAGCTGCCTGCTTCATTATCGGGCAGTTTTACTTACAGGTAAAAGAAACTTCTGGAGGAAAAGTTTCGAAAATGCTACCTGTTGATATTTATAAATGGTAAGTTAGTGAATGGATTAAACTTTCTCTGAGATAGTTCCGGAAGTTTGTCACCCATTCAGCCCTGAAACTTAGCTATGCTGTTCATGTTTAACTTTTCACATTTCTGTGAGGAAGTTATGATTGTAATTGGAGTACTATGAGGCCACAAGTTCTTTATTTAAACTGTCATGAAAGCGGACGAGATAAAAACAAAATGGAAGTTTGACAAATATATTTGTTGATATATTTTTCTAGTTACCAAGTTTAGATTATGACATGACATCCCTAAGTAATTCTTTGGAAAGGCCTCGCGTCCTTATGATATCCAAATTAGGACATTATCAATTGGAATCCTTTTACGTATATATGAGAAAACTTAGTATAAATATGCCTTCACTTGTTTTTTATTGTAATAGGTGAACGCCTCATCCCTATTGATTGTAAGATACGAGTTTTCCTTTTTATTTAATAAAAGACGACGGTATATGTATTCACACAAAAACCATGGAACTTAAATGTCCTTTGCTTAATACGTATATACATTTGCGTTTGTGTACGTACGTATGTTCATGTCTAATAGTGTCAAAAAATCCTCAGTCAAGCAGCGGATTTCTTGATTCTTAAGACCACTTACGTACATGTTTATGTGTGTTTGTACAGTATTCAGTAAGCAGTGGCAAGCTGCATAGAAAAGGCCAAAAATAATAATGTGTACGATGAAATCATGCAGTGGTAAGTGCTTACAATTCTCTTATCATGCTTTCCTCTCATCTATAATTCAGTTCGACGAACCTCTTTTCATTCCCTGCAACAGCACACTTCATTTTCCATCTCTGGGGACATTCTGTTACTTCCATGTAATTGTTCTCGGGTGTTAAAGAGTAATACTAAACTATCTTTTAAATCAGGAATTTTAAATAACTCTGGCAGTTTTCCTCAAGGTTTGCTGACAATGCAGATGTTTACTTTGTTCTTTTCCGATGTGCTGTGCATATGTTATATTGAAGAATTATCATTATTAGGACTATGGTAGGTTATCTTATGATCATTGTCTTGAGACATGCAGTAGATATTCACACGTAGACGCACCCACACATCACATAATCATACTCACAAACTGAGGAACAGAGAGAGAGACCAAGAAACACATACACACAATGTATTATTACTATTATTGTATTATTAATAGGCGTTCGTGAGCATATTACTCTTGTACTTAGATGAGGTTGCTACTTCGGTCATGTTATCTGGTTATTATTATTATTATTATATTATTATTATTATTATTGTAATAAATTACATTATTATATAGTTTACAAGATCTGTAAATATAAACCAATGACCTGGGGTCATGGCATTAGGAGGGTTCTACGTGACCAAAGCAGACCTAGATTACGCTATGCGCTGTCTGCAGTAGCCTGATCTAGCTCAAAGCTTTGTCAACATTTTTATGTTATGATAACTTTGCACAACAACTTCCATGGGAAGCGGTTGACCTGTTAACCTACGCCGGAAACTTGTAACTTCCGAGCCGGCAGACTACGTATGTGTTTTTATATGAATTGCTGAGATAGCTAATGTTCCGCTATCGACGCGATGCTTTAGAATGGCAGTTCCACGCCAACGATCAAACATATCGGTCGTCCGACCGAGCTGCATCTCCTAGTATGGAGTTACAGAATAAAGTTGTTAACTTGTTCAACTAGCCTGTTTGAATCATCTCCTCTAGTCAAGAAAGAACCTCTCTACTAAGATATCCAAGGGAGATGAGAGGAACCAAACATTACTTACGTATGACAGCCGTAAGGAAAGAACAAAAAAGTCTATCGCCAAGCGATAAGACATTAGAAGTGGTGGCAGCGGTGGGATGACGTCTCGCGTCGGAAGTCGTGATGACGTCACGGTCTTCTCTCGGTGCACGATGCTCTGGGAAGTCCAAGATTGATGACGTCACAGCCTCCGTCCTTGCACTACTGCGTATAGCTGTACACTCTGCGTCCTTGCTCGTGAACGGGTGATGTTCCCTGTGTTTGTTTTCTTCTTTCCGTTGATGTTCAATGCTGCTCTCGTCCGGTGTAGATTCTCGAAGATAAGTGACAACAGTTGCTCAAACGTCAGTGTTAAATGCTTGTATTCCTCTCGATGAAGGACATAGTTGCGTCTTCATAAACTGTTTGCGTTGATTGAAGATCCCGTTACCTCTGTTTAGTTTGATGTTGAAGAAACAATCCCTGACAGATTCCCAGTACCATGTACGGATGATATCCTATCTTTACTAGGCCAGAATAAATATTTCACAAGCCTAGACTTACTAAAAGGATTTCATCAGATTCCGATGGAACAAGAAAGTATCCCATACACTGCCTTCAGCACAGCCAGGGACATTATGAATTTTTGCGTATGCCTTTTGGTTTACGTTGTGCTCCTATAACTTTTACTCGTATGATAAACGTCGTGTTTGGAGACTTGTTGGGAGATATCCTACATGCCTACATGGATGACTTAGTAATCTTTTCCAACACATTAGCAAGAGCATTTACGTAAATTGGAGTTAGTGTTACAAAGATTAAGGCAGCATAATTTAAGGGTAAAGATAAGTAAGTGTGAATTTTTTAAAAACAGAACTAGTCTATCTAGGTTTCACGGTTTCTAGTGAAGGTCTTAAAGTCGTACACGATAAGGTGTCGGCTATCCGTAACTTTCCGATACCTACTAACGTCAAGGGAATACAGCAATTTTTAGGATGCAGCGGTTACTATCGCCGCTTCATCCGCAACTACTCAATCATAGCCGCTCCCCTAACCGATCTTATAAAAAGGGCGTAGATTTCGTATGGTCTGAAAGTCATCAACAGGCGTTCGATAAATTGAAAGATGAACTGTGTAGTTCTCCTATCTTGAAATTTCCTGACTTCGGTAAGGAATTTTTCATAGCAACAGACGCCTCAGACCTAGGAGTAGGTGGGGTATTTTTGCTTCAACAATATGATAGACAGTTTTTCCCTATAGCTTTTTATTCACGTAAACTGAGACCTTCCGAAAGTAAATATGCAGTAATAGACAAGGAAGGGCTCGCTATTGTTAATTCACTCGTGCACTTTAAATTCATAATATACGGTTATCCCGTCAAGGTTCTCACTGATCATAAGCCCCTAACCGACTTCTTTAAAGGCTTTAGTCACAGCCCCAAGCGAACTCGGTGGCACATGATCATTCAGGACTTTGGCGCGAGGATCGGGTACTTTACCTGGGAAAGCAAATATCGTTGCTGACGCATTATCACGCAACCCCTCTTCATCTTGTACCGAGCCATTAGCTGAATTAATAGATATCTCAACCTCCATGCCCGTTGTTAAAACTATATCTGAACAGGAAGATCTGGGCTGGAGTGCTGAACTATTACAGACGGAACAAAGAAAAGATCCGCAAATAGAAAAAATCATCATTGCGTTAAACGGAAATCCGAGGAAAAGAATACCTAAAGTATAAGCAGCAGAATTATATCCTACAGGACAATATCCTGTGTAGATCCGTGACGAGGAAAACCCGCAACACACCGCAGTTTGAATAACAACCAGGTGATGGTGCCTATCTCACTCATACCCACTGTCTTAAAGTGGTTTGCATGAAAATCCACTGCATGGACACCCGGGTTATACCTTGATGTCACAGAAAGCCAAATCCTTATTTTACTGGCATACGATGCTTAGAGATATAAAAAAGCACATAGCAAATTGTCGCACTTGTCAAGAAATACAAAGGGACACACGAAGACACCTGTCAGCCTAGGGGCTTACCCCGTGCCAAATCAACCCTTTGAAAGAGTACATTTAGATTTATTAACAGGATTTTACGAGTCAGACAGAGGAAATAAGCACCTCCTAGTAATTATAGACGCTTTGACTCGATATACAGAACTTATAGCGCTTTAAAACAAAAACCGCGGTCGAGTGCGCTAGGAAGTTTTACGAGTGCTACATTTGTAAACATGGAATTCCACACATCATTATCTCAGACTCGGGCGGGGAGTTCAATAATCATTTCCTTAACTCCTTGTGCGAATTCCTTTGTATAAAGAAAATCAATACCATGATCTATCACCCAGAGTCTAATGGGCTAGTGGAAAGGGCAAATCGTAAGGTTTTAAACATTTTAAGGGTCACCTTAGGGGGGGCAGATCCCAACTGGGACATTGCCATACCTGCGGTACTAAGCACACTTAATCACTCGTATCATGTGTCTATTAAAATGACACCGCACGAGGCACTGTACGGTATCCCGGCCCGAACGCCTTTCCACATCTTAAAGCCTACAACTAATTTATCAAATCCTCTAAAGGATGTTATGGATGCAAGCATAAGTCGATATAATATAATTCGTAAGAATTTAGAAGAAGCACAGATCATAATGAAAAAAAATCATGATAAAATAGCTAAGCCAACTAGAACATATGCCGTGGGCGATCAGGTATACATACAAGTATACGTACGTAGAGGTTTAAATTATAAACTGACACCTAAGTTTGAAGGCCCGTTTAACATTTTAGAAAATTTAACGGCCAATAGAGTTAGGGTTCAAAATGTATCCAAACCCACTGATGTGAGAATAGTCCCATTGGCACATATCAGAATCTAAAGAAGGGTAGATGGAGTGAGGGAAAAAATGGTTGTATTTATGAAACTTGTATAATAAATTATATATATATATCTATTAATCATATTGTATGTAAACCTATTCTTTTACGCGAGTTATTACATCTGTTTTACTCATTGCAGGTTTTCAAAAATGAATCTGTTATTGTTAGGAGTGATATTGTGTATTCAGACATCTTTGTTGTATGGAAAGAGCGCTAGGACTAAAGACATAGAATTTAATCATGGCTCGATTATCGAGAGAATCGATGATGTATTCATCGTGTCAAGTAATATTGTTATCGAAGTAGATATGCATGCTATTTTCTTACCTGAAGATGACGTCCTTAACTTAAAGAATGACCTGATGAGGTTTGGTATTTCCCTTAAGGAAATGCATGAACGTAATTTTCATGCTAACTCAGAGATTTCACAGCTCAAACATTAAGCGTCGCGGAAAGTTGTCTTATGACATACAAAATAAAACCGCCGAGGCAGAAGAACTCGCTCGTGACCTGCTGATGTGGTCTGTGCGGCACAATACTCTTGAACGCCGCAACCCGCTTATTCTAGCTGGACTAAACATCTTAGGATCAGTTGCGAATCTAGGCTTAGGAATCTCAAATCGCCTCAAGATAAATAATCAAAATAAAAGAATTGAGTTTTTGCAACACAAAACGGAACTGGCCTTATCAGAACTTCGCAGCCAGTTATCTTCGATCAATCAAATAATGAATATCGTTAATGAACATTCAAATAATATCGATCAGGTCATGGAAGTTCAACATTTGCTGGCTACTTTAGCTTACTATAGTTCGAAAATAGATCATATCCGTGTGAAAATATCACATTTTATTGAAAAGTCAAAAGATTACGTAGAAGCAATTACGTTAGCAACAAAGGGTGTGTTATCTCCTCACCTCATGCCTATTAAGATCTGACGTTAACTTTGGAAAACGGACGGGAGAAGCTAGGTTATATTCCTTTATTAGATGCCCATAAAGTAGAATTCTATTATAGCCTAATATCAGTCAGCGTTGAAAATTATAGAATTATGATCACAATTCCTTTTGATTCTTCCGATGCTTGGCAATCATACAAAATAGCACCGTTTCCTACTTTTATGACGAATAACTCAAATCCAGTAATATCCAATTTAACGGGGCATGTACTGATTTCTTCTGATAAGAAAATCATTTTACAGTCATTAAAGACTTAGATAAAACTCACTCACTGTTCAGAAGCCATGAATAATAAAATTTGTACAGCTGACTCTTTTGAATTCTATCCTATATCAACGGATTCATGTGAGTTAGACATAGTGCTGAACGGCTCTCTCTCTCATACAAGCGAAGGTTGTCTGGGGAAACTTTATCCCTTTTACGGTAATAAATTCAATTACAGGATGAATAATGGTTCCTGGATCCGTTATGATAAGGCCGGATTCGACGTCGTGTGTCCGGACACATCCACCGCCCATGCCCCTATCTTCGTAGCAGCCGATGGTTGTACGGGGACATCTACAAACTATACCGTCAGAGGGGTCAACACGATAATACGTGAGAAGGCGTATTTCGCGAACTACACGTGGGCTACCACAATCATCCCATCACTACCTCTCCCATACAACGCGCGAGTAGCTCATCGTCTGACGCAACTGGCTGAGATGACCCACGCGTCATCGACTTATGCAGGTGGAGAAAATCTTCGCTACTACATTCTGCTAGCCGTGTTCAGCGTGACGGCCATATTGGTTATCGCCGTCAAACATCTTTGCTTGGCGTAGGCTAAGGCGTAAACAGAAGGATCTCCAAGGGAACGTACTGGCCCGTCTAGATGACGTACCCGTTAAACTCAAGTCGTTTGCGTTTAGGGCCGCCTGAACTTGGCCACTTCAGTTCGTGCCTAGGGAATTGTCTGGAATTGTGTTGTGTGTGAAAAGCGGTCCGTATGCTGGCAAAAATGTAGGACAAGAAAGACTCACGCCTTTGCATTTGAACAGTTAAAGTATCTCCAGGGCACCTAATATCATTATAGCCCAATATTATACATTAATATATTCCTAAAGGTATTTTTCGGGCACCTAATAAAATATCAGCCCTATATAGTTTGAATTTCTGCAGAATTACATTGTTATACCATTGTACAATTATATTTATCTATTACAAAGAGTGTCAAGTACTCTTTAACAATTATCCATGATCATGCTATAATCATTTATAGTAACCATTTATTCTTAATCAGGTTACCTGTTATCATATTAATCATGTATACATGTTTTTGATTTTTACCTTTTTATTATTTTTGGGTACATAATCATTATTATTACCAAACATGGATCTATATTTTCCATGCATTTATCTTTATGATATGTCAACAAGGGTATGTAACAGAACCTTTTTATGCATTTAATCACTTAGTATGTTACGAGCACGCTCCTATGGACAATGTTTCAAGTAATTTTTTTTTGTTATTCAAGGCTTGAATAGGTAGCAGTCCGAGCCTAATGTAATAATTACATTATTATATAATTTACAAGATCTGTAAATATAAACCAATGACCTGGGGTCATGGCATTAGGAGGGTTCTACGTGACCAAAGCAGACCTAGATTACGCTATGCGCTGTCTGCAGTAGCCTGATCTAGCTCAAAGCTTTGTCAACATTTTTATGTTATGATAACTTTGCACAACAACTTCCTATGGAAGCGGTTGACCTGTTAACCTACGCCGGAAACTTGTAACTTCCGAGCCGGCAGACTACGTATGTGTTTTTATATGAATTGCTGAGATAGCTAATGTTCCGCTATCGACGCGATGCTTTAGAATGGCAGTTTCCACGCCAACGATCAAACATATCGGTCGTCCGACCGAGCTGCATCTCCTAGTATGGAGTTACAGAATAAAGTTGTTAACTTGTTCAACTAGCCTGTTTGAATCATCTCCTCTAGTCAAGAAAGAACCTCTCTACTAAGATATCCAAGGGAGATGAGAGGAACCAAACATTACTTACGGATGACAGCCGTAAGGAAAGAACAAAAAAGTCTATCGCCAAGCGATAAGACATTAGATTATTACTATTATTATTATTATTATTATCGTACTTACGATAAAAGTAATGACCTCTTCAGTAGCGTTACGCTTGTAGAGGTTCTCTATTTTTCGAAAAGTGGTTTTTTCCGTGCTACTTGAACAGGCTAGTAGAGCGCCTATGGTGGTCATTATCAAATACAGCGTCAAGATCGGTGTATATAATTTAGTTTTACATATACACTATGATATCACATTCATCAGAGTCATTCACGGTTATCTGTAAAATTGAAATAAATACACCGATCTTGACCCTGTATTTGATAATGACCTCCATAGGAGCTCTGCTAGCCTATTTAAGTAGCAAGGAAAAAAACCGCTTTTCGAAAAATAGAGAAGAACCTCTAAAAGCGTAACGCTGCTGAAGAAGCAAATTACTTTTTGATAAAGAATATTATTATTATTATTTTTTTTTTTTTTTTTTTTTTTTTTTTTTTGCTCTATCACAGTCCTCCAATTCGACTGGTGGTATTATAGTGTGGGGTTCCGGGTTGCATCCTGCCTCCTTAGGAGTCCATCACTTTTCTTACTATGTGTGCCGTTTCTAGGATGACACTCTTCTGCATGAGTCCTGGAGCTACTTCAGCCTCTAGTTTTTCTAGATTCCTTTTCAGGGATCTTGGGATCGTGCCTAGTGCTCCTATGATTATGGGTACGATTTCCACTGGCATATCCATATCCTTCTTATTTCTATTTTCAGATCTTGATACTTATCCATTTTTTTCCTCCTCTTTCTCTTCAACTCTGGTGTCCCATGGTATTGCGACATCAATGAGTGATACTTTCTTCTTGACTTTGTCAATCAACGTCACGTCTGGTCTGTTTGCAGGTATCAGCCTATCCGTTCTGATACCATAGTCCCAGAGGATCTTTGCCTGATCGTTTTCTATCACTCCTTCAGGTTGGTGCTCGTACCACTTATTACTGCAAGGTAGCTGATGTTTCTTGCACAGGCTCCAGTGGAGGGCTTTTGCTACTGAATCATGCCTCTTTTTGTACTGGTTCTGTGCAAGTGCCGGGCATTCACTTGCTATGTGGTTTATGGTTTCATTTTTCGTATTGCACTTCCTACATATGGGAGAGATGTTATTTCCGTCTATCGTTCTTTGAACATACCTGGTTCTTAGGGCCTGATCTTGTGCCGCTGTTATCATTCCTTCAGTTTCCTTCTTTAGCTCTCCCCTCTGTAGCCATTGCCACTTGTCATCGCTGGCTAGTTCTTTAGTCTGTCTCATGTATTGTCCGTGCATTGGTTTGTTGTGCCAGTCCTCTGTTCTGTCTGTCTTTCTCCTGTCTCTGTATATTTCTGGGTCTTCGTCTACTTTTATCAGTTCCTTTTCTTCCCATGCACTCTTTAGCCACTCGTCTTCACTGGTTTTCAGATATTGCCCCAGTGCTCTGTTCTCGATGTTTACGCAGTCCTCTATACTTAGTAGTCCTCTCCCTCCTTCCTTTCGTGTTATGTATAGTCTGTCCGTATTTGCTCTTGGGTGTAGTGCTTTGTGTATTGTCATATGTTTCCTGGTTTTCTGATCTATGCTGCGGAGTTCTGCCTTCGTTCATTCCACTATTCCTGCGCTGTATCTGATTACTGGCACTGCCCATGTGTTTATGGCTTTTATCATATTTCCAGGGTTGAGTTTTGACTTGAGTATCGCCTTGAGTCTCTGCATATATTCTTTCCTGATCGTGTCCTTCATCTCTTGGTGTTTTATATCCCCTCCTTCCATTATTTTTTTTTTTAACTTTATTTTTTTTTTTTTGAAGGTTTTTTATTTATTCCCAGGTATTTGATCCTGTCTCATCTATGTGTTTGATGTTGCTTCCCATCTGGTAGCTTTATCCCTTCAGTTCTCGTTACTTTTGCCTTTTTTGTATGTTGACTAAGGCGCATTTTTCTATTCCAAACTCCATCCTGATGTCCCCAGATACAATCCTTACAGTCTGGATTAGGGTATCTATTTCCTTGATGCTATTACCATACAGCTTGATGTCGTCCATGAACATCAGATGGTTGATTCCGTTGCCTCTTTTCTTGAGTTGGTACCCGGCATCCATCTTCTGTAGTACTTTTGTCATGGGAATCATGGCTACTACGAAGAGTAGTGGGGACAGTGAGTCGCCCTGGAAGATCCCTCTCCTGATATTAACCTCTTCTAGTCTTATTCCAGAGCTTGTAAGTATTGTATTCCAGTTGCGCATTGTATTTTTGAGGAAGCTGATGGTGTTTTCCTCTGCCCCATATATTTTCAGGCATTCTATTAGCCATGTGTGTGGTATCATGTCGAAGGCTTTCTTATAGTCTATCCATGCCATGCTTAGGTTGGTTTTCCTTCTCCTACTGTTCTTCATTACCATTTTGTCTATCAGGAGCTGGTCTTTTGTGCCCCTACACTTCCTTCTGCAGCCTTTCTGTTGGTGGGGGATGGTGTTTGTCTCCTCTAGGTAGTTGTATAGCCTTTCACTCATGATACCTGTTAGTAACTTCCACATTATTGGTAGACAGGTGATAGGCCTGTAGTTACTGGCTATATTTCCCTTACTCTTGTCTTTTTGTACTAAGGATGTTCTTCCTGTGGTCATCCATTTGGGTGCTTGGTGATTTGAGATACAATGCTGGAGTTGTTCTGCTATTCGTGGGTGTAGGGCCAGTTTGGCATTTTCTTTAGTTGGTATCTGACTGTGTCTGTCGTGATCTCTGTGAATCTTTGTTTTATTCTCCCTGTTTCTTCTTCCTTGACTTCCTGGAGCCATGTTGCATGTTTGTTGTGTGATACCGGATTGCTCCATATGTTTTCCCAGAGTCTTTTACTTGGTTCGGCTTCAGGAATTTCTGGGTGGTTGTCTTCCCCTCTTAGTTGGCTGTATAGTCTTTTCTGGTTGGTTCCGAATAGTTTGTTCTGTTGGTATCCCTTATTCCTGTTCATGTACCGTTGGATCTTATGTGCTTTGGCCTTAAGCCTCTGTTTTACATCTTCTATTGTGTTGTTTAGTCCCCTCTCTTGTACTTTGTATTTCTCGTTGAGTTCCTCCCTTGTTTTCTTGCTTCTTAGCCTTTTTTCTGCCATCTCTTTCAGTTTACTCAAGTCAGATCTCATCACCATTATTTGCTTTTCCAGGCGCCTTTTCCAAGGAGGTTGCTGTTTTGGTTTCTGTTGGGTTGGTTGTGCTGGTGGTGTTGGTATTATTATTATTATTATATTATTATTATTATTATTATTATTATTATTATTATTATTATTATTATTATCAGCACGCATTCGTCAGTAAGAAAAAAAAACAACAACTTGCTAGAAACCCTTTTAAAAGTAAAAGAGGGAGGATAATAACCGATGATAAAAGCAGCATAATAAGAGTTCATGGTAATGGCGTCATCAAACTGCCACATAATAAACTGTACAGGTAGCTATAATTTAACGGGCGATGTATGTAAACAAAGATTGCATAGCTCGCTTAACGAATAATTAGTTTGGTAAATGCTTCATGACCAGGAGCGAGGGCAATTATTTTTTATGACGTCTAGTTTTATACGAAAAAATAAGGCTTGATCCGACCTCCAGCTCTCAACCGCGAGTTAAAAACTACGGTCAAATACCTCGTTGTTTAACATACACATTCTTTATATTTCCGTTCTAATAAACAAATCAAAAATATCTCATCCTAAAATTGTTTTATCTTTAACTCAACGTGAAACACATTTTTAATACATTTTTAGGCTCTTCCCTAGACCTTTCCTAAACCCCCCACAATCTTACTATGATGGGCGTTATGTCTGTCCGTCCGTCTGTCATTCAATCACGGCCAAACGGTTGGTCCGATGGGCATGAAACTTGGCAGGGTTATAGTGGAGTCCCCTAAGATGGTTTATAATGGGGTTTCATCCTACCTTCCCTCCTCCGAAGAGGGTGGGGGTGAGAAGAGATTGTCTGAAACGGGGTTGGTTATGCCCGTAGATTGCTATAGTAGATTCACATCAACCATGCATTTGATGCCTTGACCAGTCCCTTACAACGCTCCTGATTGGCTGTTGATAAGCCAATCAAAGGGCTAGAAACTCTCAGTCTCTCGAGAGAGTTCACATTAGGTAGGATGTATGTTCCAACTCCCCTGAGCGATACTTTTGAAAGACCTATCTCTCAGGAGAGATGAAACATAGATCCTACCCACGTGAACTCTCGAGAGAGACTGAGAGTTTCCAGCCCTGTGACTGGCTTACTAACAGCCAGTCAGGAGCGTCGTAAGGGACTGGCCTAGACATCAAATGCATGGTTGATTTGAATCTACTATAGTAAGAACAACAACAGCAAGAACACCAACAACAACCACAAATTTACTGCAGAAAAGACTTAATCGTTCAAGTCTAAGAAAAGTCTAGCGAAGAGGAAGGGAAGCTGTTGCTCTGAGCGATTCCTTCCTAGAATCAATCGCCGGAGAAGACGTGAATAATAGAATAAATTATTGAAATAGAGAATAAGTTAGTCGGAATCGTGTATATAGTATATATATGACAATCCACTGGTGGTTCGTGCCGAGCCATTCCGGTTCAGAGGTCCACACCAGGCACACAATTCCCCTTAGCATCTTACCAAAGCCAAGGGCTACCCAAAGGCTGGGCCTACCTCATGCTGTCATAAGGCCAACCACCTCAGTGCAATGTCACGGAGACGGAATTCCCTCAGGGGATCATCTTTTAATCCAAGTGAGTGTTAATAAGGAGTGTGAATTCACCTTTTTGATGAAGTTATTTTTGTATACTCATCATAGAGTCATTATATTTTCACTGGCTTCATGACACAGGACGATTGTGTTGGCTTATGAAAATTTTTTTTTTTATATTGGTAATAGTTAGTTATCACTTAGTCGATTGAACGATACTATTCAGCCGATTTTTTGTCAACAAAAGCCCTCTACATTTTATTGTTGCTTATAGAAAGATATTGTTTTCTGACAACATTTACTATATCTGTGTACTAAAGTTTATGATTTGTTGACTCAAACATATGACAATGAAAGCAATATAAGCCGTCTTTTCACCTGAGAAAATATAAAAATTGTTTTCTCTTCCTACGATAACCGGGCAGAGTTATACCCGTCGCATTGTCCCACTGAATGAAAATAAAAGCATCAGGTATTTATTCAATAGCACATTTGAATTAGAAATGTGTTACCTAATCTTCCTTTTACAATACGATACCGCCAGCGTTTAAATGTCCCTCAATATATATTTTCCCATTGTACCATTTACGCCAACAGTGGAGCATTCAATTAGCGTAACTCTTTTATCAAACTCCATCACTAATTAACATAAATTACCACTCGGGGGGTCATAATTAATAATTGTCATACTCGTGTAATTTTCCCGCTCTTTTCCTCTGTTAGGTGGACAAGTGTCTGAAAGCAAAGCTGTAAAGTGAAAATTGTTACAATCGCTAAAAGGTATTTGATCTTTTTCATGAATTTGTTTTCGTATTTTAATAACAAAATTGAATAATAATTAAGTCCATCAATTATTGATAAACGAAAGAGAGACGGGCACCTTTTCTGACGTTATAACCTCATAAAAAGCAGTGTGTAATTTACTTTTTAGGGAGATTGTTAATATTAGATGCAGTTTATTAACTATTGGTTATTTCTAAGGTATTAAAAGGAAATCCTTCTGTCTGATATACAGTTCTTTATATCGATTAACTGTTTGATTAATTTATCTATATATCTATCTATATGATTATTTTATTTATAAGTATATATATACATATATACACACACAAATATATATATATATATATATATATATATATATATATATATATATATATATATATAATATATATATATAAAGAGAGAGAAAGAGAGAGAGAGAGATATCTATATATATAAAGATGTAAATCTAGATAGATATATATAGATATATATATATATATGTATATCTATATATATCTATCTATCTATATATATATATATATATATATATATATATTATATATATATATATAATATTAATACGAAAAGCGGGATAGTTTATTTAGTATATTTTTCCCAGTCAAACTACACCTGAATAAACTTAGAAATCTTAACCATTTTATACTGAATATATATCATTCCTTCTGGAATAGGAGACACCTTCTCAGAAAATAATATTCTTCATACATTAAAAGAAGTAATTACGGAAGTAAAATCATCCCAGATTTAAAGTACACTCGTGGTGGAAACATTATTATACTATGATCTATGTAAAGTGTTAACGCATCATCCTTTCTCGCTATACGACAGTTGTTCAAGATATGAGTCGTAGTCTTTAAAAGAAAAAATATTATTTATTATCTAGAGACCAGACTCTATTCATATTCTAAAAGGTACCATTCGTCAACACACATACACACACACACACACAAAATTTTTGTTGGAAATTTTCTCGCTAAAAATAGCATCCCTTTAGGAGTATGGAAAGTAAATTATGTTTCATAGAAAAAGGAAATAGGTGGTGTACTGCCTCCAGCTACATGTCAACTAGTGAACCATATCTTCGGTTTATAACTGTCTAGACGTCGGTCCACGGAGACCAGCTCATAGCCTTTGGGGCTTCAGCCTTCACGTGAAATTTATTATTATTATTATTATTATTATTATTATTATTATTATTATTATTATTATTATCAATTTTATAGAGGTTCTTCTCTAATTTCCTATAAGATTAATGGAGCTGGTACAGCAACTAATAATAAAACATGTTTAAAAGAGGGTCTATTATTATTATTATTCTATTTTTTTTTTTTTTTTTGCTATATCACAGTACTCCAATTCGACTGGGTGGTATATATAGTGTGGGGTTCCGGGTTGCATCCTGCCTCCTTAGGAGTCCATCACTTTTCTTACTATGTGCGCCGTTTCTAGGATCACACTCTTCTGCATGAGTCCTGGAGCTACTTCAGCCTCTAGTTTTTCTAGATTCCTTTTCAGGGATCTTGGGATTATACCTAGTGTTACTATGATTATGGATACTATTTCCACTGGCATATCCCATATCCTTCTTATTTCTATTTTCAGATCTTGATACTTATCCATTTTTTTCCTTTCTTTCTCTTCAACTCTGGTGTCCCATGGTATTGCGACATCAATGAGTGATACTTTCTTCTTGATTTTGTCAATCAACGTCACATCTGGTCTATTTGCACGTATCACCCTATCTGTTCAGATACCATAGTCCCAGAGGATCTTTGCCTGATCGTTTTCTATCACTCCCTCAGGTTGGTGCTCGTACCACTTATTACTGCAAGGTAGCTGATGTTTCTTGCACAGGCTCCAGTGGAGGGCTTTTGCCACTGAATCATGTCTCTTTTTGTACTGGTTCTGTGCAAGTGCCGGACATTCGCTTGCTATGTGGTTTATGGTTTCATTTTTCGTATTGCACTTCCTACATATGGGAGAGATGTTATTTCCGTCTATCGTTCTTTGAACATATCTGATTCTTGGGGCCTGATCTTGTGCCGCTGTTATCCACGTGTCATCACTGTCTAGTTCTTTAGTCTGTCTCATGTATTGACCGTGCATTGGTTTGTTATGCCAGTCCTCTGTTCTGTTTGTCATTCTCCTGTCTCTGTATAAATTTCTGGGTCTTTGTCTACTTTTATCAGTCCTTCTCCCCATACACTCTTTAGCCACTCTCTTTACTGGTTTTCAGATATTGCCCCAGTGCTCTGTTCTCGATGTTGACGCAGTCCTCTATACTTAGTAGTCCTCTCCCTCCTTCCTTTCGTGTTATGTATAGTCTGTCCGTATTTGCTCTTGGGTGTAGTGCTTTGTGTATTGTCATATGTCTCCTAGTTTTCTGGTCTATGCTGCGGAGTACTGCCTTCGTCCATTCCACTATTCCTGTGCTGTATCTGATTACTGGCACTGCCCATGTGTTTATGGCTTTTATCATATTTCCGGCGTTGAGTTTTGACTTGAGTATCGCCTTGAATCTCTGCATATATTCTTTCCTAATCGTGTCCTTCATTTCTTGGTGTTTTATATCCCTTCCTTCTTTTATTTTCTATCTCGAGTATGGGATCTTTTCTTTTATTCTTTATCTCATCTGTGGCAACTCTTCGAAGAAATATGCATAGAGGATTCATTCAATTGAAGAGATTTCATCCCCTATCTTGAGTTACTACTACTGTACTACCTGCTCCCTTTTTTTTTTTTTTTAAGACGATTCCCGTAGCGTAAGCTATTAATATCTACGTTCGTTTGTGATGGTTTCTGCTATGTCAGATTGTTCCTCTATACTCCCTGAGCTTTGCTTCGATAAAAGATACAGAAGGTTATCTTATTGTTCTTATAAAATGAAAAGCTCAGAAAGGATTATTAACAGATTCCACGTCTCTCTCTCTTCTCTCTCTCTCTCTCTCTCTCTCTCTCACACACACACACACACACACAAATACAAAACAATAACCCTTTTTCTTTGTAAATGGCAAAGCAGAGATGAATGAATCCAGCAATGAAAAGTACATATAGCACAGACAACTGTCTCTTAATGATAGTAACTTTTTTCGCTGAAGACATATCATCTGAATACCATAGAGCTTCACTGACTCCATTACGTGGAATACATCAGAGCTGAATAGCCATTCACTTATCTATACAACGAAGTATCATGAATCATTATAGTTGCGCGTGAATATCTCCAAGATGTAAGGGAGGTTTCATTGTATTAAGATGACAGGAATTGAATGAAATTGCTTCGTTATCTCATAAGGTTGAATAGTTATTTTCCCATATTAATGCAACATCCTATTATATCAAAAACATAGCTCCTCGTTGGACGAGTGGTCTTCGCGCTCGGCTACCAATCCGGTGGTCCGAAGTTCGATCTTCGGCTCGGCCAACGTGGAATCAGAGGAATTTATTTCTGGTGATAGAAATTCATTTCTCGATATAGTGTGGTTCGGATCCCCCAATAAGCTGTAGGTCCCGTTGCTAGGTGACCAATTGGTTCCTAGCCATGTAAAAATACTTAGTCCTTCGGGTCAGCCCTAGGAGAGCGGTTAGTCAGCTCAGTGGTCTGGTAAAACTAAGATATACTTAACTTACATCAAAATCATACAATCATATTGCATATCCTTATATTTATTCATTTTTTTCCAATGGAAATTTGCGAAAGTCTACCAGTTATAGACACCAAGTTTAACATTGCCGTCGCACTACCCAGGCATAGCCCAACAACACCATCCTTCGTACAAATATACAAAATGAAAGTTCCTTAGTCAGTGCTTCGGGTTGGTAGGTAACGTCCCAATGGACAGATCTTGTCGTCCTTCCTCAGACCTTCTCTTGTTTAAATACATTCTTCAATTATTATGACTAAGTCATAAATGAAAAAAAAGTTAAAAAAAAACGTGCCGAAATGTCTTCGGCGCAATCGAGTTTTCTGTATGTTTTTGTATGATCTGCGACCCATGAAGCTTTCAGCCAGGGCAAGGTGGTAGCCTGTCTATTATCGTTGCCAGCCGCGCGATTATGGCTAACTTTAACGTTAAATAAAATAAATTAGAACGAAGGCTGTAGGGCTGCAATTTAGTATGTTTCATGAATGAAGGTTGAATAATCGGCATACCAATTTGCAGCCATCTACCCTCAGCAGTTTTTAAGATCTGAGGGCGCACAGAAAATTAGTCTATACCTGCTCCAAGCTCTTCATCTTATATATATATATATATATATAATATATATATATATATATATATATCATATATATATGCGTGTGTATATATATATATATATATGTATAGTATATATATAAATATGAATATGAATATGAATATATGCAGATTCTTACTCATGTTAGAAAATTACAAGTGATTGATTGATCATGGCTACTAACACGAAAAATCGAAAGCCAATAAGACTTCTAAATAGGTCATTTTGGTTTGTAATGGCAAGTAATTTGACAATAAAATCACAATGTCTTGTGTGTATACATATATATATATATATATATATATATATATATATATATATATATATATGTGTGTGTGTGTGTGTGTGTGTGTATGTGTGTGCGCGTGTATTTATGTATATTTATATATATATACTATATAATATATATATATATATATATATATATATATATATATATATATATATATATATATTGCGTGTGTGTGAGTGTATGCCCGCAGTTTATATAAACTAAGAGAGATAGAGAGGGAGTAAGAGGGCGCTCGTCTAAAATAAACATTCATTTTCCCTGTCCTTCCTTCCTTTTCAACGACTATAGGAGGAATCTCCTTGACCTCTCTCAAGCACCCTTTCTTGTGGTAAATCTTCCACGGAATAATTTTAGAGGTAATTTTCATTCACAAGGACGAGATCCTTTCGAGAGAGGATATCTTTTACACAATACGTTTCTAAGGCAAAACAAATAAAAAATAAAAACATGAAAAAGTATCTCCATAAGACAGAAATGATAATACAGGAGAAGGCTTAAAATTTTTTTAAAAGTTGGGCCTTTACTATGTGTTCTCGTAAGTGTGTAAATATATAAAACAATATTAATGACATATACAACCAGACATATCTACAGAATACATACATACATACGCACATATATACACACACACACACACACACATATATATATATATATATATATATATATATATATATATAATTATATATATGATTAATATTATATATTATATACAATAATATATTATATATATATATATATATTATATATATGATATATATATATATATATATATATATATATATAATATATATATATATATATATATATGTATATATATATATATATATAATATATATATAAGTATATATATTATATATAAATACTATATATGGATATATATATATTATATATATATATATATAAATATGTATATATATAATATCTATATTATATATAAATAGAATAAGACTTTCTTTAATCTCCGTGTTCTTTATGTGTGCTAAATATAGTCAGTCATACTGGCTTAAATGCTACTGAACATGAATAGGAACTATAAAAGATATTCTTATAATATATCCTACCAGTATTGCAACATACAGTTTGATAAAAGAGATGAAATATTGAGTTGAATATCCTGTGATAAAATAAATAGGGGATCCAGTAGTTTTTCATTTTCATTTTCCATTTATAACTTACAGATGAAAAAATGAGAGAAATAAATGCAATGAAAATGGATAGACTAACGAAAGCTAAAATATATCATACCTTGTTACAAAGTTGTTCATTAAATCTGCCGCCCCTTTTTGTGACGCCAAATGTCTCGTCTATTTCGTATGTCATTTGTTATTTCATTTGAAAATTTTCGCAAAGTCTTTTATTATGTTTTTTTCACTTGCTTGTTTGTTTGTTTTTTTCGAGAGGAACGCAATTCACGTGTATTTCATTTCACGCTTGCAAAGCGTTCAAACTTTTAGTTTCCGATTCTCCGCAGTTCTTATTTAACAGGGTTAATTTTTTAATCTTTCATTTGAGTCGCGCTCAAACGGATATAAAATGATTCTGGTAGAATTTTGTTTCAAGTTCATCGAATTTTAGACTGAGTTTCTCTTCATGAATAGCTCTTTTCTTTCATGATTTTCATCGAACCTTCCCCGCTCTACCAATGTGGAATTTATTTCTGGTGATAGAAATTCATTTCTCGATGTGTTTCGGATCACACAATATGCTGTAGGTCTCGTTGCTAAGTAACCAATTGGTTCGTTAGTCACGTGGGAATATCTAATCCTTCGGACCAGCCCTAGGAGGGCTGTTAATCCGCTCAGTCGTCTTGTTAAAGTAAGATATACTTTTATCATAATTTCTGCAATGGAATATTCATAAGTAAATGGATATTTTCCTTTATGATTCAATGCCTTTGCCTTAACGCTTTTTTTTCGTCTTCGGATATTATGCATATACATTAACTATAGGATTATCAAATACACCACCCAAGTTACCCGAGGAGATGGATCCGTAAAACCTGTCAAACTACCACATCTCACATATTCTCTGCTGAAAACACCAGGAATGGTCTGCTCCTGATCATTCAGATTTAAAAAAATATATATTCTTCTGTCAAGTCCTTGTATTTCATTAGTTTACTTACATTTTTTCACATATTTGACTATT
>NC_087207.1:69361723-69366723 GCF_015104395.2 Macrobrachium nipponense
AATAGTCAAATATGCCCCCCCCCCCCCCCCAAGAAAAAGATTTTATCTTAGCATTCTCAGAACATTCTTAAAGAACTGACCGAATGATATAATTCCAATTAACCAAAACTTACGACATCTCATCGTTAGTAATGCATTTTAACGCCTGGAATGGGACTATCGTTCATTGATTACAATTAATTTTCAGTTTCACTTTAGTAGAAGATCCTTCTCTAAAGCCGTTATCTTCAAGTGTTTACAAAGACATTTGTGTAATTCCAAATAATATCCTTCCTTTCTCTCTATATAGTCTCACTGACAGCCATGAATTTATTGCATAAATTTATACACTTGAGCACTATACCAATGAAGATACCACTCTGAATCGGCAGATAATAATCGATATATAAAACAAAGGCTCTCCATTCACCCATTCCATAACATGCTCTAAGTCATTCATATTACTTAAAATGTGAAGAAGGATTACGATGAGGAATCGGCTTTGCATACTATAACTATAATCAAGGGGGTGCGTAACTATTTTCATACTTACGAACGTCATTAAAGTTTAGGTAGATCTTCAGATTAAAGACAACTGTGTTAGAGGGAGTTAGGTGCTGGATTAGCCACTCACAAACATTTACACACACAGACACAACGACACGTAATATATATATATATATATATATATTATATATATATATATATATATATGTATATGTATATATATATATACATATATATATATATATATATATATATATATATATATATATATACTATATATATATATATATATATATATATATATATATATATATATAATATATACATACATATATATATATATATATATATATATATATATATATATATATATATATATATATATATATATATATATATAATTTTTCTCCTCCGTATAGATGAGGACACTGTTGCATGATTAGTGTCATTCCTCCATTTTGCCCTCAGGTTATGTTGCCATTTGCATTCTAATGTCCCACTCTAAGAATAGTTATTGCGCATTTTCCTCGGGCTTCTGTCATTGCTATCGTTTCCTCGTTATTGCTGATTGGACGGGATGCAATTGCTGTGGTGCCATCTATAATTCCCTTCGTCCTTAAATGCTGTTCGTGAGATATTTCCAAATGCTTTTATACGTCGGTTTCATTCAGTTATATATTCGCGATAGGGCTAATGGCCTGGAAAGGTACCGAACTTAGCAGAGACACTAAGGAAATATATATATATATATATTATATATATATATATATATATATATATATATATATATATATAAGCGAATACCACAGGAAAATGTGGATAGGCAGAAATAAAGGCGGAAGCGCTTGGATTTCTGCCTGTAATTTTCCTGTGGTATTCGCTTATTTATGAGGTCATGTGCATCTACTGTGATTTTTTTATATAAATACACACACGCATTCATATATATATATATATATATATATATATTATATATATATATATATAATATATATATATATATATATATATATATATATATATATATATATATATATATATGATATATATATAGATATATATATGCTAAACGAAATAAGTGAGTTTGACCTTGAATTAAATTATAGGTTTCAGAGTATATCATTATTATTATTTATTATTATTATTATTATTATATTATTATTATTATTATTTATATTATTCTGAAGATTAACCCGTATTCATATGGAACAAGGCCACAGGGGACACCGACTTGAAATTCAAACTTCATGAGAAAGTCGTAACAGAAGCAGATGGGAAAGACGGAGAGAAGAATTCACTTATAAGAAAGGTAAAATATATTGACAAAAGAATAGTCAAATAGATGAAAAAATGTAAGTAAACTAATGAAATACAAGGACTTGACAGAAGAATATTTTTTATTTTAAATCTGAATGATCAGGAGCAGACCATTCCGGGTGTTTTTAGCAGAGAATATGTGAGATGTGGTAGTTTGACAGGTTTTACGGATCCATCTCCTCGGGTAACTTGGGTGGTGTATTTGATAATCCTATAGTTAATGTATATGCATAATATCTGAAGACAAGAAAAAAAAGCGTTAAGGCAAAGGCATTGAATCTTAAAGGAAAATATCCATTTCTTATGAATATTCCATTGCAGAAATTATGATGAAAGTATATCTTAGTTTAACAAGACGACTGAGCGGATTAACAGTCCTCCTGGGGCTGGTCCGAAGGATTAGATATTCCCACGTGGCTACGAACCAATTGGTTACTTAGCAACGAGACCTACAGCATATTGTGTGATCCGAAACACATCGAGAAATGAATTTCTATCATCAGAAATAAATTCCACATTGGTAGAGCGGGGAAGGTTCGATGAAAATCATGAAAGAAAAGAGCTATTCATGAAGAGAAACTCGGTCTAAAATTCGATGAACTTGAAACAAAATTCTACCAGCATCATTTTATATCCGTTTGAGCGCGACTCAAATGAAAGATTAAAAAATTAACCCTGTTAAATAAGAACTGCGGAGAATCGAAAACTAAAAGTTTGTACGCTTTGGAAGCGTGAAATGAAATACAGGTGAATTGTGTTCCTCTCGGAAAAAAACAAACAAACAAACAAGTGAAATAAAACATAATAAAAGACTTTGCGAAAGTTTTCAAATGAAATAACAAATGACATACGAAATAGACGAGACATTTGGCGTCACAAAAAGGGGCGGCAGATTTAATGAACAACTTTGTAACAAGGTATGATATATTTTAGCTTTCGTTAGTCTATCCATTTTCATTGCATTTATTTCTCTCATTTTTTCATCTGTAAGTTATAAATGGAAAATGAAAATGAAAAACTACTGGATCCCCTATTTATTTTATCACAGGATATTCAACTCAATATTTCATCTCTTTTATCAAACTGTATGTTGCAATACTGGTAGGATATATTATAAGAATATCTTTTATAATTCCTATTCATGTTCAGTAGCATTTAAGCTAGTATGACTGACTATATTTAGCACGCATAAAGAACACGGAGATTAAAAGAAGTCTTATTCAGTATATTTTATATATACATATATATATATATATATATATATATATATATATATATATATATATATATACATATATGTATATATATATACATATATATATATATATATATATGTGTGTGTGTGTGTGTGTGTACGTATGTATGTATGTATTCTGTAGATATGTCCGGTTGTATATGTAAATAATATTTTTTTATATATTTACACACTTACGAGAACACATAGTAAAGGCCCAACTTTTAAAAAAATTTTAAGCCTTCTCCTGTATTATCATTTCTGTCTTATGGAGATACTTTTCCATGTTTTTATTTTTTATTTGTTTTGCCTTAGAAACGTATTGTGGAAGAGATATCCTCTCTCGAAAGGATCTCGTCCTTGTGAATGGAAAATTACCTCTAAAATTATTTCGTGGAAGATTTACCACAAGAAGGGGTGCTTGAGAGGGGTCAAGGAGATTCCTCCTTTAGTCGTTGAAAAGGAAGGACAGGAAAAATGAATGTTTATTTTAGACGAGGGCGCGCTCTTACTCCCTCTCTATCTCTCTTAGTTTATATAAACTGCGGGCATACAGTCACACACACGCTATATATATATATATATATATTATATATATATATAATACTATATATATATATATTATATATATATATATAAATATACATAAATACACGCGCACACACATACACACACACACACACACACACACACACACACACATATATATATATATATATACACAAGACATTGTGATTTTATTGTCAAATTACTTACCATTATAAACCAAAAGGACCTATTTAGAAGTCTTTCAACACTATTGGCTTTCGATTTTCGTGTTAGTAGCCATAATCAATCAATCACTTGTAATTTTCTAACATAAGTAAAGAATCTACATTATATACATAATAATTATATATATATATATTATATTATATCATATAATATAATATATATATATATATATATATATTTATATATATATTATATATCTATATACTATATATATATATATATATATATATATATATATATATATATATATATATAAGAAGAAAGAGCTTGGAGCAGGTATAGACTAATTTTCTGTGCGCCCTCAGATCTTAAAAACTGCTGAGGGTAGAGGGCTGCAAATTGGTATGCTGATTATTCAACCTCCATTCATCAAACTTACTAAATTGCAGCCCTACAACCTTAGTTTTAATTTATTTTATTTAAGGTTAAAGTTAGCTGGTAACGCTAATAGACAGGCCACCACCTTGCCCTGGCTAAAAGCTTCATGGGTCGCAGATCATACAAAAACATACAGAAAACTCGATTGCGCCGAAGACATTTCGGCGCGTTTTTTTAAACTTTTTTTTTCATTTATGACTTAGTCATAATAATTGAAGAATGTATTTAAACAAGACAAGGTTTGAGGAAGGACGACAAGATCTGTCCATTGGGACGTTACCTACCAACCCGAATCACTGACTAAGGAACTTTCATTTTGTATATTTGTACGAAGGATGGTGTTGTTGGGTTATGCCCGGGTACTGCGACGGCAACGTTAAACTCGGTCTCTATTACTGGTAGACTATCCCAAATTACAATTGGAAAAAAATGAATAAATATAAGGATATGCAATATGATTGTATGATTTTGATATAAGTTAAGTATATCTTAGTTTTACCAGACCACTGAGCTGACTAACCGCTCTCCTAGGGCTGACCCGAAGGATTAGGTATTTTTACATGGCTAGGAACCAATTGGTCACCTAGCAACGGGACCTACAGCTTATTGTGGGATCCGAACCACATTATATCGAGAAATGAATTTCTATCACCAGAAATAAATTCCTCTGATTCCACGTTGGCCGAGCCGAGAATCGAACTTCGAACCACCGGATTGGTAGCCGAGGGCGAAGCCACTCGTCAAACGAGGAACTATGTTTTTGATAAAATAGGATGTAGCATTAATATGGCAAAATAACTATTCAACCTTA
>NC_087207.1:69376723-69391723 GCF_015104395.2 Macrobrachium nipponense
AATGTTAGTTATTTCACGTAGTTACACATCCGAGGAATAAAGAATAACTTCATAAGCCGTCGGCCAAGACTAGATTATAAGTATTTATACCGCTTCAAATAATCCTTTTCAGACGTAATTTTTTGGGGTAAAGAACTGAAAAAACGAAATGATTTTAGCTTAATCAGTGCTCTGGTAATTTGTTCATTCATTAAGTCATTCATGGTACCTTCTCAAAACCTTTCTTTTAATGGGATACTATTTCAAGCACTATAAAATTAGGTATTATTCTTTGCGCATTTCCTTCCTAAAGGACTGGTGATGGAATAACAATCACTATAAACGAGAGAGAGAGAGAGAGAGAGAGAGAGAGAGAGAGAGAGAGAGAGAGAGAGAGAGAGAGAGAGAGAAATGAACTTCTGTCACGAAGTCAAGTCTCTTCCACTCGTCGAATTAAACTTTAACCTTCCAAGTTGGCAACTTTCCTCCTCCTCCTTCTCCTCCTCTTCCTCCTCCTCCTTCTCCGCCTCCTCCCTCCTCCTCCTCTGGAAGGAGTCTGCTAATTCAATCATCTAATTAATGTATCCCAGGATTAAGAAACTTCTTTATCAACTAATATTTCGGAGGCGGAAATCAGGAAAGGAGCAAAGAAGGAAGGAAGAAATTCTCCCTCCAATATCTGGAGGGAGAAACTTTTGTTTTGTATGAAATTCTGTTTTGATAATTATATTGCCTATTCTTGGAGCCAACAAGGGCATGGTTACTGGCTTATTCCAAGGACTCGGGAAGACCAGAAGAAAGTGGCGATTTTATTCCTTATTAAAAAATATGAAAAACAAGTCTAGAGGACTTTGGAAAATAGCCTGTTGCATAACGGTGTCTTTTATTTGTGGAGGTATTTTACTGACGGTCTTTGTACTGATTGCAAAGAGTCTTAGGAATGACGAGTAAGAATTCGCGATTCTCTTTCATTATACAATGTTGTGAAGAATGTCACCTGTGTCCGGAATACTTATTACAGATTTTGAGAAATTCTACTCAATAACAGCATCGTTTATTACGAGACTAACTCGAAAAAGTTCTCTGCAGCCTTCGGTGGGCTCCAGGAAAAGAGACTGACAATAATATTTCCCAATCAGATCATAATGGCTCCACCTTCTCTCCTTACTTTGAGCTTCTTAGAAGAAAGAGTCAAGACGATAATGAACTTCGTATTCACCTCCGCGGGGAATATGCCGAGACGCCTCTGCCCTGAGAGAAGGTAATTATTCGGTGATTGTGGAAATTGAGGATCTGGTCTCAGGAAATGACTCTAATTACTCTTAGCGCAATTCCTGCAAAGGTAAACGATTCATTCTCGGAAACAGGAAAATTTGTAAGTAAAATAAAAAATAAACACTTCTTAACAACTAGGAAATTGTATGGAAGGGTGCAGCTTGCTACTGATGAGACTTATATAAGTGTGTGAGGGGGTTATATATATATATATATATATTATATATATATATATTATATATATATAATATATATATATATATATATATATATCTATATATATATATATATATATATATAGATTTAATATATATCTATATATATAGAGAGATAGATATATATATATACTATATATATATATATATCTAAATATAGATATATATATATATAGATATATATATAATATATATATATATATATATATATATATATTACTATCTATCTATATATATATATGGGATATATATCTATATATATATATATATATATATATATATATCTATATATATAATAGATATATATAATCTATATATATATATATATCTACTATATATATATATATATCCTATATATATATATATATAGATATAGATATATACGATATATATATATATAAAGATATATATATATATATATATATATATATACTATATTTATATATATATATATATTATATATATATATATATATCACTATATATTATATAAACTTAAATACCTATTACGAAACCCTAATAGAGGATGAGGAGAGGGGGAGAATGGAGGTGGCGGAAAGGAAGAGGAGGGGAGGCTGAGGCTGGAGGAGCGGGAAGGGAGAAGGGAGCGTGAGAGGAGGAGGAGGGAGGAGAGTGGAAAGGGGTGAGGGGGGAGGATTGAGGAGGGGTGAGAGTGGTGGGGGAACGGAGTATGGGAGGATAGTTGGAAGAAGGGTAAAGGGGTGGAGTTTGGTTTGAGTATGATGTTGCAGGAATCCGTTGGAGATACAGCTAGGTGGGAGGAGATCTGCTTGGAGATGGTGGTGTTTGTGTGTGAGAAAGGTGGATAGAGAGGGGTGAGGAGGAGGAGCATGAGGAGGAAGAAGAGGAAGAAGAGGAATAGGAGGGAGGTCGTTATGCAATCTACTACTACTTGCCCGTCGTGCCATGTGTCGCTAGCGTAGGCAGTTCACTCTCTATTAGACGATCCATTTAGATAATTGCTTGATCGCTTTCACTTGATATTGCCTCGTATTTCAGCCGATTCCGAGAGCCAGATTCTCTCTCTCTCTCTCTCTCTCTCTCTCTCTCTCTCTCTCTGCTGTTCTTCAGCTTTATAGCATCTGCAGAGCCGCAGTAGCCGAGAGGTAGACAGACAGAAATAGCAGGACTAAAGTAGATTCACGTCAACCGTGCATTTGATGTCTAGGCCAGTCCCTTACGACGCTCCTGATTGGCTGTTGATAAGCCAATCACAGGGCTGGAAAGTCTCAGTCTCTCTCAAGAATTCACATAGGTAGGATCTATGTTCCACCTCTCCTGAAAGACGTATCCCTCAGGAGAAGTGGAACGTAGATCCTACCCATGTGAACTCTAGAGAGAGACTTGGAGTTTTCAGCCCTGTGATTGGCTTATCAACAGCCAATCAAGAGCGTTGTAAGGGACTGGCCTAGACATCAAATGCATGGTTGATGTGAATCTACTATAGTAAAAGAAGGGAGATTGAATCAGAGAGCCAATCACGCTTCGAGGTAGAAGAAGAAACGGAAGTGTGGGGTATAAAGTGCCATTTCCATATGATGATAATGATGATGCTGATGGTTCCGCATTTTAGTCCAGTAATTAAAGGGCTGAGGTTGGAAAAAATTGCTTTATTTTGTTTCTCACCTGATTTTGACAGTAAATTAGGTTTAATAGCCATGATAAAAAAATCTACCCTGATCTGCTCACTGCCAATGCCCTGAATTGGCCCTAATCCAAGATGGCTGCCATCGCCAATATTTTAATACCAAAACATTAAACATCTTCCTAACTAGTAATGCTATAAATGCAAACAAGGTATGGTATCCTATGTCTTGGGGGGCCAGGGAATTCATCTAAAGCATTTTCAATAAGATTGAGAAGATATTAGAGCTTCATTGTGTCAACATTCCTTAATTGCATTTCCAAATTCAATATCTAGGAAGTCGAATCATCCAGAAGCTCTGCTTCGCTGTTCATTTTTGCGACAGGAACAAGTATTTTTGTCACACTTGACGTGGCAGTTGCATTTGACTATTTTTAACAAAGAGGCTGGAGCGGCATCCCTCTGCATCCTCACTGTGGAACTTGGCTGCATCACAGGTGGGTGGAAGAGATTCAGGCGGCAGATAAACCGACCTGGACACCACTTTACCACTTTGTTACTGAAACTAGCTGCTCTGTCAAAGTCAAGGCTATTTCCAGGCTTACAGTTGTATAAGATTTCTAGAGAAACTTGCCCATGCTTGTTGACATCATCATTCATGACATTGATTTGCCTTCATGAATAACTGGGCATGATCCTTGAGCTGATGGCATCTGCTCACTGACTTGACCTTTCCTATGCTGTATGGTCTTAATGTTGTATCACACCCTGTGATTGCATGCGGGAAGAGCAATGATACAATAAGTCAGGAATTAGAAGATCTTGCAGGATCCGGATGTTGATGATCTTGCTGGCTGTCTGCAAGAAGATATCATGATGTCTAAGACTTAGATGGCGCAGGAGCAGGACCAGCAGGTCAGTGTCATCCCCTATAACTACCACTGATATCCTTTTGGCCATAGCACATGCTGTCGACACAATGTCGTAGTGGGGATCACCAGCACTGTATTGGACTTCAACTCCAGCTATTTTCAGAGCATTACCAATAAATTACAGAAACTTTTGTTTGTTCCTGGCGTTTGCAAAGAAATTCTTCTTCTTCATAGTCAGCTGCATTTCTGGCATAAAGTTAATGTCTGCTCCGATGTTTGAACTGGCATGTCTCTGGTGTGCTTTATCCTTGGTAGAGGGACATCTTCCATATCCATCAAATATGACGACAGCAAGTCTGTTGTGATAAAGTATATACCACACATACAAACTTGACGGACAGGCATATAATGTGATGGACCTTCTTTTGGCGGAGCTTCAGTGATTATGAAAGCCATCCACCACAACTGCTGGTTAAAGGTGATGACTGGAGTTGTGTTGTACCTGCTAGCATGGTCCATAATATACTCCAACATGGAGTGCACACAAGAAGGATGAGATGGCGTGAGGTCTATCATGCGCAGGAGTAAGTCAGCTTTTTCCAGGATGTGGTATGTTGTGATGTAGCACCTGCATACTTTGTGGTTTTGGAAGGTGGAAGGCTACTGTCCACATCAAATCAAGGCTGTCATTTTGTATGTCTCGTGGAAACACTTCAATATTGGCATACGTAATTTTGAAAAGAACTGTCTTTGGATTTCTCTGTTCAACCAAATGCACTTGGGCTAATTGCTTGATGACTTCCATGTCCACTTTGCATCGTGGGATAGTTGTTGCCCTTTGGACCATTACATGGACTGACCCATGGCCATCTAAGGTTCTGGAGACGTGGTCAACATTGTATGCTTGGTACTGGAGAAAAGAGCCTGCAGTTTCTTCTGCGAGATCAACATCATGCACTGCTGCAGAATTGCATCTATACTTGTTTGCTTTTGTGTGTGCAGAAGCCAAGTTTGCTGATCAGGTTAACCAGATCACGGTGACCATACTTGTTTTCGAGCGTCACACTGAGACCAACTTGGTGGGTGGAAGAAATAAGCGAGGGCATGTGGATTGCATGCTAGCCTGACCAATTGAGGCCACATGCAACTGTGCATTTCTGCTCTTGATAATGAATAAGGGAGGTATGCAACACTTGAATTAACAGAACACATTTCTCCTGATTTTGGGTACTCCAAATTATGAAGTTCCATAAATTTTATCTCTGTTCTTATGAATTCCCCAACTGTTTCAATAAGTCTGTCCATATCATAGAGTTCTTTCAATTCACTTGCTCTGTCATGTGCTTCTTGGATAATAGTTTTAACACTGGACTTTAGAGTAACGATATTTAAACATTGTCTGATGGTGCTAATTGATACCCTTGCACCATAGTGGCTCTCCAGCTTTTGCTTCATTTGCTTGAGGATGTACACTTCCTCCACAGTCAAGCCACTCTTTCTCATCATGACTAGGTGCAAGTGTTGCAGAGCGATGGTCTCATCGTCATTGTTTTCCAGAGAGTCAATTTCATATTGAACAGCATCAGCTTTGGATTTGCTTCTAGGTCGACCAACATTTCTTCTCTTGCTGAAAGTTTTACACTCATCAGATGCAAATCCTGGAGGAGCCTTTCCTTTTATGAACAGATCCTTGCACATGTGATGGTATAGAGCCTCCTCAGCTGGTAGATCATTTATCATAGAAAGACGAGAATTGACTGTCAAGGCCCAATCATACTTCCTGATGTGACTGTGACGAATGATATTTTTTTGAAATCCTAAAGTCATACTACGACTGTAACTGTAGCTAGCTTTGGTAGGATTTTTCTTTGCTAGAGACATTTCAACAAACATTCCACAGAAGAGGCAGTGGTTTTGAAATCGAAGACATTTGCCTCTTCAGACCTCAGGTTTGCCTGACCCACTTCAGACTTTGTGCACAAGGATATCACGAATTTGGTTAAAGCCCACATCTGGAAAATCTAAGTTTCTCTCTTTGTTTCCACTGTTTATACTACCACACCCTTTCTCTGTCAGCTTGACATACTCTTTGGGTTTGCCTAGGTTAATCACTTTTCTACAGATGACACATGCCATTTCTGTTCAGTCTTAGTCTATCATCCTGAGCTACAATCATGCAATTAATCCATGCACATGCAACCTTTACAAATGAAAGGAAATTCAAACATTATCAACCTAGAAACATTGCAAATAACATAGGTGAAAACATACTGTAGATTACAAATAAGGCAAAGTAAAATCATTAGTTAATTGTTATTTACACAAATTTAAAGGATTATTGCCATTATCTGAAAATAGGTCACATAGAGGCAAACATTACCGTGCTAAATGAATTCCTTGACCTGAGAAACAACAAACATAGGGTTAGACACTTTGTTTGTATTTATAGCTCTAATAGTATGGATGATAAGGTAATTTTGGCATACGGTAGCGTAGAGTCCGCCATCTTGAATTAGGGCAATTTTGGGGCATTAGAAGTGAGCAGATCAGGGTATTTTCTATCTGGAATAGTAGACCTCATTTCTTGTTGAATCCAGTTGAAAAACAAAATAAAGCAATTTTGTCCAACCTAGCCATATTTTTTCACTTTAATTACTGGACTATTTGGCGGACTGAGTTCACTTTTTATGGTCTGTGTACTATATGTAGGGATGATCGCTTGGGCACGTTTTAATTGTGGTCGTCTGTAGTTAATGCCTGTGAGTTTGCGAATAAGTACAGTTTGATTACTCAGGTATACTGAATAATATATATATATATATATATATATATATATATATATATATATAGATATATATATATATATATATATATATACATATATATATATATATATATATATATATATATATATATAGTATATATATATATATATATATATATATATATTTATATATATGATACTAAAACTCTGTCTTAGTATGCACACTGGGAAATTATGAGGCATCTGGGAATACCAAAGGCTTCTGAGAGTTCCGCAGTTTTCTTGGAATTCAGCAGGCTTCTGGTAATACCGAAGGCTTCTGGGAATTCCGTAGACTTCGGGGAATACCGAATAATTCCTTTTCTTCTTCTCAATGGCCTAAAATACGAAAATATAGATAAAATGCACATTTTAATGAATTCCCGAAGTAACAGCCCAACAAGGTGACATAACATTAGAAAGCTTCCCCACGAACTCCCAATCTTTGACAATATCAACCAACTTTAAGATCTTGAGTACCTCCTCCGCAAGACAGTTGCTGTAGCAAGGGTTCTTATCGCGGGCGCTTTGATAATTATAAAACGCACTGTATTCGATATGAGTCCTTTTTACTTATCTTGAAGCTGCCATCCTATGCTGGCGATTAATTTTATATTCACAATTATTTTGAATTATAACAGCTACGTAAATTAATGTTGTTTTGTGTATGTGTGTGTGTGTGTGTGTGTGTGTGTGTGTGTGTGTGTGTGTAGGCTTGGTTTCATCGAGAAGATTCTCTTTTCATTTACCAATGCAAGATATCTCAGGATAAGAATGAATTACCTTCGTAGAACCATGGTGAGAATATTCTTACGGAGCAAGTCTACATTTCCCCTTTCGAGCTTAAAATTTCCGTACAATTGCTTACATCTGAGAGAAGAAAGAGGCATAGATAAATAGAATCCACTGACATGATATATATATATATATATATATATATATATATATATATATATATATATATATATATAATTATGTATATATGGAAGGTTTCAGCATGGCTTATCCTGCAAATTAATATGCATGTACGCAAACATTTACTTTCTCATTTCTTTGTATAAATGTATGATTTTTTCGAGTTAAAATAATAAATTGAAATTCATTATGTGAAAGTTAATTATAACTATATATAGTGATTTTAGAAGCCGCGAATAACTATTGTACTAGGTCACATTAGCAAACACCTTCAATTCTCAACTGTTAAAAGTAATGTTAGATTCAAACATATCAGAATATATTGGTGCGTGCAATAATTAAACTGGGCCCCTCAAAATAAAAAGAACTCCTTCTCAGTCGGAGATTACAGACAGAGAAAATCCAAGAGCCAACAAAAAAATCATTTATTGCTACATGCCCAATTAAGCCACGTGTCTTACCAACCGAAATAGAAATAAAAATAATTCATCCCAAGGTTTCAGCAGACGTTGTAACCGGTTAAGCAAAAAAAAAAAAAAAAAAAAAAAAAAACATCATGAAAGGTAGAACCTATAAAAGGCTTGATTGGATCTCACAAACTATAACTCTAGATAGTTGGAAAAGACTTTTGAGGTCCATTCGAGCGAAGAAATCAATAGAGAATTCGACCTTAATTAAAGTAGTAATTGGTGTCAAATTTTAGAGACTGCCAGAAAGACGGAGTGATAATCTGATTGGTTGATTTAGTGACCTGAGTGACTTAGCTTAGTGATTTCAGATTCAAAACGAAAAGGAACTGCAGAGAGTTAGTTATTACGGGTGAGGGGGTTCATTTTAAGAAACTCTGTGACCTGTTTTGGTTCCCTCATTCATTTCCCCTCTTTCTCCCCCATTTCGTCTCTACTTCCCATTTTCCTCACTTCCCATTTTCTCATTATATTCCCATCCTCCACTTTTCCGGCGTCTTCTCCCATCCTGTTCCTCCTCCTCCATCCCTCGTTCTCCTACCTCTCTCCTCCTCCTCCTCCTCCCTCTTCTCCTATCCTCCTCCTCCTCCTCCCCCTCTTCTCCCCCATCCTCTCCTTCCCCTCTTCTCCCATTCTCCCATGCCTCCTCCTCCTCCCTCCTCCTCCTCCTACCCCCTCTTTTCCCATCCTACTCCTCCTCCCCTCCCCCTCTCTTCCCATCCTACTCCTCCTCCTCCTCCTTCTCCTCCCTCTATCCATCCTCCTTTCAGTCCTCCTCCCTCCTCCTCCTCCTCCTCCTTCCTCCTCCCCCTTCGCCCATTCTCCTCTCTCCTCCTCCTGCCAGCTCCTCCTCCTCCCCTCCTCCTGCCATTCCTCCTCCTCCTCCTCCTCCGCCTCCATGCTTTTCCTCCTCTTCTCCCATTCCCTCCTCCTCCTCCTCCTGCCTTCTCCTCCTCCTCCTGCATCCTCCTCCTCCTCCTGCTTTTCCTCCGCTTCCCCTCTCTTCCCCTCCATCCATCCTCCTCCTCCCCCACCCATCCTCTTCCTCCTCTCCTCCTGCCCATCCTCATCCTGCCATCCTCCTCCTCCTCCACCTCTTCCTCCCTCTTCTCCCATTCCTCATGCCTCCTCCCGCTCCCATCCTCCTCCTCCTCCTCCTCCCCCAAGAAATTTGAAAGGAAATGTCTGAGGATGGTCCCCGGAAAGAGATAATATATAGTATAGACCTTCCTCTTGAACAATAGAAGTCAGTAAGAGTTAGGAAAAACAAGCAGGTGGGGAGTTCCAAAGACTGGCAGTAGAGGGAAAGAAACTGACAGCAAGCCATTTAGCGTTCGTCCACTGTCGACTCATTGAACATCCTCGTATCTGGAAGCAATAGCACATTCAAGGCCGAATCTCTTATAATGAAATAATTTACAAATTAAGAGTCCTTCTCCTCATTAGCTACGTCATTTTCTTACATTCACAAAGAGGCGATTTACAATCATCTGAATATTCATAATAAAGGTACAGTCCCATTATCCATATTAGAAGCTCTGGAATTCTTTCCCTTCTTTCGGTTTCCCATATTGATGCCATGGGTTACTTTTCAACGTACGAGTTTATTGGTTCCTTTCTTGCCTAGGAAGGAAGAATGGGCAAGGTTCCGTTCGGTCGACCATCGCAGAAGCGAAAAGAAAATGGAAGTCACGGTCATTATTGGATACGTGGCAGCCAGGGTACAGTAATTCCCATCACGCACGGAAGTTCCTTGAATATTCTCCAGATTTTTAAATACATTCATGTTTACTTTAAAATAGCGCGGAAGTTTCCTATGTAGCTAATTTCTTCATAAACTAAAAGGGAAGATCATATAAAAGTAAACCAAAACATAAAAACGGTGTACGAACATTGAATGAAGTGCGCTTTAGTTATCCCAGTGTATTTCACATAACTTAACAAAAAACTTTTTATTTTGGAAAACTAGATTGAAACGCAGCATTTAGTTAACCAAGCAAATTTCAATTAACAAAATAATTTTATTTTGGAAGACTGGATTTAAAAGCACCATTTTGTTACCCAGGCGTATTTCACATACAAAATTTATTTTGATAAATTAGATTTAAACGCAGCATTTAGTTAATCAAGCGTATTTTACATAAAAAAAATAATTTTATTTCGTAAGACTGGATTTAAACGCAGCATTTAGTTAACCAAGCGTATTTCACATAAAAAAAATAATTTTATTTTGGAAAACTAGAGTTAAACCCAGCATTTAGTTAACCTAGCGTATTTTACATAAAATTTTTTTTATTTTGGAAGACTGGATTTAAACGCAGTATTTAGTTATCCAAGCGTATCTCACATAAAAAGAAAAGATTACTTTTTTTTTTTTTTGGAAAACTTGATTAAAATAAAGCATTTAGTTAACCTAGCCTATTTTACATAAGAAAAATAATGTTATTTTGGAAGACTGTATTTAAATGCAGTATTTAGTAAACAAAGCGTATCTCACATAAAAAGAAAAGATTACTTTTTATTTTAGAAAACTAGATTGAAATAAACCATTTACTTTGCGTCCAGTCAAAAGCAGAAGGGAAAAATAAAACTGCATGTTATAGAATGAAAAAAAAAAATTAAATGGGATGAACTGTGAATTCAGAAGTACATATAGTCGATATAATAATTACCCAGCGAAAACTTAATATAAAACCTGTCATATACTTTATTTCGTGTTTGTGAGTAATGGACAAATTCATGTTTTGCATCCACTAACCTGATAAAAAAATTGGTCGGTTCACAATTGCAAAGTGATCGAGAGAGAGAGAGAGAGAGAGAGAGAGAGAGAGAGAGAGAGAGAGAGAGAGTTTATTACAGATACTTATCGGGTTTCCTTGTTTTGTCACTCGCTCTGTTGAACCTGGTATTTTAATAATTCATTTATACTTTTATCTATCTATTTTTTATATTTGTTAATTTATGCCTTTTTTCTCTTCTCTGATAAATGATAATTTCTTTCTGTAATTCCTTTTTTATCTTCGGCGACTTCTTTCAAATGAACACCATAGTCTTCGGATGCTTAACTTTCAAGGCATTGGCTCCTGTAGGCTTGTTCCGTATGAATTGGGGTTTATATTCTGAATAATAATAATAATAATAATAATAATAATAATAATAATAATAATAATAATAATAATAATAATAATAATAATAATAGTAGTAGTAGTAGTAGTAGTAGTAGTAGTAGTAGTAGTAGTAGTAGTAGTAGTAGTAATTATAATAAGTGGTACGAGCACCAATCTGAGGGAGTGATAGAAAACGATCAGGCAAAGATCCTCTGGGACTATGGTATCAGAACGGATAGGGTGATACGTGCAAATAGACCAGACGTGACGTTGATTGACAAAATCAAAAAGAAAGTATTACCTCATTGATGTCGCAATACCATGGGACAACCAGAGTTGAAGAGAAAGAGAGGGAAAAATGGATAAGTATCAAGACCTGAAAATAGAAATAAGAAGGATATGGGATATGCCAGTGGAAATTGTCCCCATAATCATAGGAACACTAGGCACGATCCCAAGATCCCTGAAAAGGAATCTAGAAAAACTAGAGGCTGAAGTAGCTCCAGGACTCATGCAGAAGTGTGTGATCCTAGAAACGGCGCACATAGTAAGAAAAGTGATGGACTCCTAAGGAGGCAGGATGCAACCCGGAACCCCACACTATAAATACCACCCAGTCGAATTGGAGGGCTGTGATAAAGCAAAAAAAAAAGTAATAATAATAATAATAATAATAATAATAATAATAATAATAATAATAATAATAATAATAATAATAAATAATATGAGCAGGAAGCAGACCTTCTTGAAGGTCTGGAAGGTCTGGAATAAGACTAGCAGAGGTTAATATCAGGAGAGGGATCTTCCAGGGCGACTCACTGTCCCCACTACTCTTCGTAGTAGCCATGATTCTCATGACAAAAGTACTACAAGAAGATGGATGCCGGGTACCAACTCAAAGAAAAGAGGCAACAGAATCACCATCTGATGTTCATGGACGACATCAAGCTGTATGGTAAGAGCATCAAGGAAATAAATACCCTAATCCAGACTGTAAGGATTGTATCTGGGGACATCAGGATGGAGTTTGGAATAGAAAAATGCGCCTTAGTCAACATACAAAAAGGCAAAGTAACGAGAACTGAAGGGATAAAGCTACCAGATGGGAGCAACATCAAACACATAGATGAGACAGGATACAAATACCTGGGAATAATGGAAGGAGGAGATATAAAACACCAAGAGATGAAGGACACGATCAGGAAAGAATATATGCAGAGGACTCAAGGCGATACTCAAGTCAAAACTCAACGCCGGACATATGATAAAAGCCATAAACACATGGGCAGTGCCAGTAATCAGATACAGCGCAGGAATAGTGGAATGGACGAAGGCAGAACTCCGCAGCATAGATCAGAAAACCAGGAAACATATGACAATACACAAAGCACTACACCCAAGAGCAAATACGGAGGACAGGAATACATAACACGAAAGGAAGGAGGGAGAGGACTACCTAAGTATAGAGGGACTGCGTCAACATCGAAAACAGAGCACTGGGGCAATATCTGAAAACCAGTGAAGACGAGTGGCTAAAGAGTGCAATGGGAAGAAGGACTAATAAAAGCAGACGAAGACCCAGAAATATACAGAGACAGGAGAAAGACAGAAAGAACAGAGGACTGGCACAACAAACCAATGCACGGACAATACATGAGGACAGACTAAAGAACTAGCAGCGATGACAATTGGCAATGGCTACAGAGGGGAGAGCTAAAGAAGGAAACAGAAGGAATGATAACGCGGGCACAAGATCAGGCCCTAAGAACCAGATATGTTCAAAGTACGATAGACGGAAATAAACATCTCTCCTATATGTAGGAAGTGCAATACGAAAAGTGAAACCATAAACCACATAGCAAGTGAATGCCCGGCACTTGCACAGAACCAGTACAAAAAGAGGCATGATTCAGTAGCAAAAGCCCTCCACTGGAGCCTGTGCAAGAAACATCAGCTACCTTGCAGTAATAAGTGGTACGAGCACCAACCTGAAGGAGTGATAGAAAACGATCAGGCAAAGATCCTCTGGGACTATGGTATCAGGACGGATAGGGTGATACGTGCAAACAGACCAGACGTGACGTTGATTGACAAGGTCAAGAAGAAAGTATCACTCATTGATGTCGCAATACCATGGGACACCAGAGTTGAAAGAGAAAGAGAGGGAAAAATTGGATAAGTATCAAGATCTGAAAATAAATAAATAGAAGGATATGGGATATGCCAGTGGAAATCGTACCCATAATCATAGGAGCACTAGGCACGATCCCAAGATCCCTGAAAAGGAATCTAGAAAAACTAGATGCTGAAGTAGTTCCAGGACTCATGCAGAAGAGTGTGATCCTAGAAACGGCACACATAGTAAGAAGAGTGATGGACTCCTAAGGAGGCAGGATGCAACCCGGAACCCCACACTATAAATACCACCCAGTCGAATTGGAGGACTGTGATAGAGCAAAAAAAAAAAAATAAAAAAAAAATAATAAATAATATGAGCAGGAAGCAGACCTTCTTGAATGCATGTCTTATTGGAAAGAATGGTAGAGTTAACCGAATTTATCTTAAAAAGAATTTTCTCTTTTTTTTTATTATTGGTTCTTCAGAGTCAACGAGACTGCTAAGTAATTGGACTACATTCATGGTGCTATTCTGGTATTTTGAATGGCAAGATATGATGTTTCTCTGGTATTTTTAATATTAGTATAGGGAATATATATTTTAATCAAAATATATAATCCGTATATAAGTATTGATAATACCAGAGAACTTGACTTACAAAATACCAGAATGACACCATGAATATAGGTCAGTTACTTAGCAGTCTCGCTGAATACGAAAAACGAAATATCTTACAAATAGAGAAAATCGGTTAACTCTGCCATTCTTTTCATTAATAATAATAATAATAATAATAATAATAATAATAATAATAATAATAATAGTAAGTAATAAGAAATAAATAATAATAACTAATAATAATAATAATAATAATAATAATAATAATAATAATAATAATAATAATAATAATAATAATATTTTGCAAAGCGAAAATGATTCTCTGTCACCATTGGCCATATGTAGTTTATCATCGTATAAACAGACAAAGTAGATGTAAGCGCGATGCATGACTTGTAAAATGTTCTAAAACGATAGTTGGAATGAATACTTATGGCAAGCATTATCTCCTGACCTAGAAAATGTCACTTTAAACATCATTGGCAACCGCTTTACTCATTAGAAATCGGACATCTTACCTTGTTAATTGCAGTGAGTAATAACATCAAAGTGCCAAGTATCTGGTTATTACACTTACCATTCATTTATTGTTACCTCACAACAGCCAGACAACTGAAACTTCATCACAGGTACTAAACGACTGAATACTCTAAGGGCAACAGTGATCCCTTAACAACTTACCAGTATTGCAGAAAATCAGACTAAGTTCATCAAAACAGGTGTGAGGTAATCATATTAGTAATTAAATTAATCAAAGTGCATCACTCCATCAACGACTTTAAAAGTCTAAGTATTTCCCTGATTTCAGAAGTCTAAGTACTTCCCTGGTTCTAACTCACTTCAAGTAAATTGAAGGAAAACAGATTAATTGCCACTCTATGTTTCTACCTAACATAAATATAATCATACTGGTGAAAAGAAACGCTTATAAAAATTAAAAATACAAAAATTTATTACTAAACTCAAAATTTATAAGTGAAATTCACAATATCAGGGAAACCTACTGTTACTTGAGAACAAAGTAAA
>NC_087207.1:69399223-69406723 GCF_015104395.2 Macrobrachium nipponense
AAAGAGTTCAATCATTTTTCCTAGAGTTTCTCACAAAAAAAAATTATTAATTTCTCCCAGAGTTTCCCAAAAACTTTAATCTATTTCCCAGAGTTTCTCAAGAAGTTCAAATCATTTTATAGGACGTACGTTATCTTCTCTATACTCATTTAACGAAAGAGCCACGAACTCCTCCTGATATTTTCTTATAGAATTTTCGATACGTTAATAGGCCATTATTAAAGCTGCCACCGTGAATAGAAGACGCCGTTATTTAGCTAATTATTTTCCTAAGTGCCCTAGGCAGACCAGTTTCTCTCTCTACTTATCTTCCTTATTGTCTGGAATCAACCCAGAGAACACTCCCGCGTTGGCTCCCAAGAATAGTCAACGTCATTACCAAACAGAAATTCATGTAAAATGAACAAACTTGCTAGGGGAAACTTAACCCTGTTTGACCTTTCGTCGAGTTGCTCCCTCCAGATATTGGAGGGAGAATTTCTTCCTTCCTTCTTTGCTCCTTTCCTGATTTCCGCCTCCGAAATATTAGTTGATAAAGAAGTTTCTTAATCCTGGGATACATTAATTAGATGATTGAATTAGCAGACTCCTTCCAGAGGAGGAGGAGGAGGAGGAGGAGGAGGAGGAGGAACAACGGTAAACTTTAATTCGATGAGGGAAAGAGACTTGGCTTCGTGACAAAAGTTGATTTCTCCCCCCCCCCCCCCCCTCCCCCCCCCCCCCCAACTCTCTCTCGTCTCTCTCCTCTCCTTCTCTCTCTCTCTCTCTCTCTCTGAAAAAGTTAATTGCACCGGTTTATTTAATATTAACATCATCTCTTGACAGAGCTCGTTGACGGAAAATAACGTGCAATAGCAATCAGTAACTGCGTCTTGACGATTCATTACTTTCTGAATTGAATGTGGATATATCATAATTTAAAGATTATTTCCAAAAATATGAAAACATATAGATTATAAATCATTTTGGTTCATCTTCTGAATAATAGTAATAATAATATATTTTCTTTTAATTATAATTCTTCCGTTTCCAGGTCATATCTAACTAATCAGATATGAATATAAATGTATTTCATTTCATTGATTTAGCAATTTGGATTCTAATGTAAGGAGTTTAATGGAATTTTATGGCTGGAAGGCTTAGCTAACCGACAACGGTGAATGTAGCGTTCGTTTTAGTGAAATTGTGGTTTGAAATAGCATCGCATCGTTAGTGCTCAACATTGTAAAGTTTATTTTGGCGTACACTGTCTGTTTTGCAGGCGGCAAGATGTCTCTACAGAAACGATATAAAAAGCGGTTGTTGAGGTATTAGTTCCCATATATCAAAATATTTTGCGAAAGCATTTTCTTTTTCGAAATACCACAGATATCTTGAAATTATCAATCAAAATCGAGTGCCAGATTCCTCTTTGCTCAGTAGGAGTGCCATGTATAAAAAATGAATAAACGAAGGAAAGATCCAGTTAACAATCAGGATATACCTTTTTGAAAATTCTTTTATCTAAGGGAAGGAGGGGGCGGGGGAGGGTGAGAAGGGATGAAAAACAAAATGTCAAGAATGATATTAGTGTCTAATCCATAGTTTTCAAGGTCGCTGAGATGAATAGTGGCATTCTCGATGCCCTTTAAGTCCAAGTTCAGCCCCAATAGGAATGCGGGGTGGTGAAAAGGTGTGCAATATAAAATGTCAAAAATGCTGAGCGAGCAATATAAATGAAACAACTATATTAATGAGAGAGAGAGAGAGAGAGAGAGAGAGAGAGAGAGAGAGAGAGAGAGAGAGTAGGGTTATCAGTTTTGCCATTCAGTTTTCCAGAGTAGTGCTGGGTAGGTTATCTAACATATATATATATATATATATATATATATATATATATATATATATATATATATATATATATATATATATATATATTACATAACACGCCTTTTCCCCCTTGAGTTGAGGTTAATAACCTCATACCATTTTTATTTCTTGATGACCCTTGCTGACGCTGGTCGCCGTCGTCTACATCATTATAGCGTCTTATTTTTGAACTTTCTCAGGAAATTGCTCATAAAGAATCCTTCGTCATTGATCTCAAGATACATGTTTCTTGTTTTTCTTATGATGTGGCCTTTATTGGAAATGTTGTTAAACTTTTCTTGATTTCAAAATGCAACACAGTTTCTTGTTTTCAACGATCTGTATAAAATGTTGTATTCGTTGTTCCAGACTTTCAAATACAACAGGTCTTCTTGTCTTCAACTCAAATATTTTCATGTTGATTTTAGAATTTTTGGATGCCATTGCTCATGCTGAATTCTACCTCTCGATTATAAAACAGACTCCATTTTTTGTCTTCTTCTCTCCTGATAAACATGATTTACGCCGAATTTAACTCGTGATTATAAAACGCAACTTTATCTCGTGTTTCAAATTTCCGGATATCATTATTCATGCTGAATTATACCTCTCGGTTATAAAGCACAATTCGATTTCTTGCCTTTAACTTCTCAAATAACATGACTCATGGCAAATTCTGCCTCTAGGTTACAAAACAACACTTCATTCCATATATTTAACTTCTCTTACAAATATAATAGATAACATTATTCATGTTGAATCTTGGATCTTGCTTATAAAACACAACATTATCTCTTGTCTTCATCTTCCCTGATAACAATCTTCATGCAAAATTATATATCTCGGTTATAAAACACAACTCCATTTCTTGTCTTCAATTTTCTGGGTAACATTATTGATGCTGACGTCTTGTTCTTGGTTATAAAACAACTCCATTCCTTGTCTTCAGTTCTTCAGGAAAATATAATAGATAACATTGTTTATACTGAATCTTGGTTCTTGGTTATAAAACAGCCATATTTATTGTCTTGAAATTCTCTTACAGATATAATAGATAAAATTGTTCGTGCTGACTCTGGTTCTTGGTTATAAAACAACTCCATTTCTTGCCTTCAAATTTCCGGATAAATATTATAGTTATCATTATCCATGCTGAATCTTGGGTCTTGGTTGTGAAACAACCATATCTCCTGCCTTCAAATTCTCTTCTAAAAAGATTCAACAGACAACATTATTCTGGCTGAATCTTAGATCTTGATTGTAAAAACAACCATATTTCCTGCCTTCAAATTCTCTCATAAAAGATTCAACAGACAACATTAGCCATGCTGAATCTTGGTTACGAAATAACCATATTTCCTGCCTTCAAATTCTCTTCTGAAAGATTCAACAGACAACATTATCCTGGCTGAATCTTGGATCTTAGTTACGATACAACCATATCTCTAGTTTTCAAATTCTCTTATGAATGTAAAAGAGAATATTCATTATTCCTGCAGAGTCATTTCTTCTCTTCACTTCTCCGGTTAAGCATATCTTAATTTTACCTGACCGCTGAGGCGATGAACAGCTCTCCTAGGGCTGGCCCGAAGGACTAGATATTTTTACGTGGCTAGGAACCAATTGGTTACCTAGCAACGGGACCTACAGCTTATTGTGGGATCCGAATCACATTATATCGAAAAATGAATTTCTATCACCAGAAATAAATTCCTCTGATTCCGCGTTGGCCGAGCCGAGAATCGAGCTTCGAGCTTCGGACCACCGGATTGGTAGCCGAGCGCGAAATCCACTCGCCCAACGAGGAACTCCCTCCTCCGTAGATAGCAACTGCCTGGGACTCAATAAAGACCGCACCAGGAATACTGCAAATAAAACTTCGGAAGATTGAAGGAAAGGCGAAGAAGAAATGGGAAACCATTATCTCCAGAAATGCAGATTCGGTCTTCTATTTGCACACCGGAGTCCCCCAGGAGGTTCATTTGCACTGATTTGCATATGCGCTAATGTTGCCCCTTTTGCAATGGAACCATGAATAAAATATTACTCGTGCAAATACTCCGTTTCTTTCCCCCAGATATTCCTTCTCGTTTTACGCAGAAATATTCGCTTTTCCTTCCTTTTTTTTTCACGCTAAATTCCTGTTAAGGTTACGATCCACTTCGTTGTCAATTGATGGATTTGATTGCCGTACATTATTATATTTTAAGGACGTTGATGAGAGTTGCATTGAAGTCATTATCTTATTATTATTATCGTTATTAGAGAGATAGAAATCATTATCACCATCGTCATTATTGTTATTATTATTATCATAGGCAACAGTAGAGATAGGATGGAAGAGAATGTTCCTCAGATTTTTTTGTAAGTAAATTAGTTGCTTACTGGAGGGCCCTATAACAAAATGTCAAGACGGTGGTACTAACACTAGTAAGAAGAAAGAGAGAGAGAGAGAGAGAGAGAGAGAGAGAGAGAGAGAGAGAGAGAGAGAGAGAGAGAGAGAGAGTTTTGTGGCATAATTTACATTTGAAATTTTGTAAATTCAAATATCAAAATACAATATCTCATTGGTATCGATGTCAACTGTATCTTACAACTAAAGTGAGTTACACATAAGCACCTTTCCGAGTAGGATTCGATTTAACACCAAGGAAAATGATTTACCCATTGGATAAAATTCAATATATATATATATATATATATATATATATATATATATATATATATATTGAATTTTATCCAATGGGTAAATCATTTTATGGGTCAGCAGAATTACATTAGAGTTATGGAAGGTCTGTTATCAACTCATCCATTTCTTCATAGATCCGGATATGTGTTATGTAATTTGCATAGGTAGTATATAACATTTTCCTTGGTGTTAAGTCAAATCCTACTTAGAAAGGCGCTTATGTGTAACTCACTATACATAGGTTGTAAGTTACAGTGACATCGATACCAATGAGATATTGTATTTTGATATTTGAATTCACAAAATTTCAAATGTAAATTATGCCACAAAACTCTCTCTCTCTCTCTCTCTCTTTCTCTCTCTCTCTCTCTCTCTCTTTCTTCTTACTAGAGTTAGTACCACCGTCTTGACATTTTGTTATAATGCCCTCCAAGTAAGCAACTATTTACCTATTTACTTACAAAAAATTCTGGAGGAACTTTCTCTTCCGTCCTATCTCTACTGTTGCCTATGATAATAATAATAACAATAATGACGATATATATATATATATATATGTGTGTGTGTGTGTGTGTGTGTGTGTGTGTATGTGTATGTGTGTGTGTGTGGGTGTGTGTGTGTGTGTGTACGAGTGTGTTATTTCTAAACTTTATCAAATTAAAATTAAGCCATTACGAGCAATCGTTTAACAGGAAACCAATAATAGGATTAATTCTGATATTTCCCCCACGAGGCTGGAACGTGCAAATATGACCTATATTTTAGTTAATATTCATATGCAATATCATCAGCCAGTGTTATTATTATTATCAATATTATTATTACATTTATTATTATTATTGGTGATTTCGTAGACATGGTAACGCTGCTATTAGTGCTGCTACTGATGAAAATAATCATTTTTAATTGGAATGTAGCTCTAATTTATGCAAAGTCAATACTGTCATTTACATAAAGTGAACAGGGTGGGGTTATTGCTCCTGCACGTGATTTATTCTTGTTTAAAGATAAATCACGGTTCTTACAGAACTATAACCTGAAATCATTTGATAAGTGAATACATGGACGGAACTGCTTTCTTTACAAGCTGATCAGACAACTGTTTGTATTTGAGATTAAAAGATAATTATTAGCTAAACAGCAACGGCTGCTAAGAACAATGGAAAATGCTAAATAATTCGAAATAGACAACAAACAAGAAAGCTGTTATATATAGTTAATTTATAGTCAGGGAGCTTTAAAAATAATGAGCATTATAACATCAGTGTTTGAGGGGGCTTAGAATATTCTGTGAGTCGTAGATAGTTAAGACCTTTGGGCCTTTAAGAATTGCTTACTCTAATTGTATTTAGGTGGCAATTAATTCATTAAGTAATTAATTAACTGGATTAAATTAATAATAGCAATTGTATAAACAAGTAAATAGATAAATAGAATATGATAGAATGAATGAATAAATAAATAAATTAAATAAAATAGAAAGAAGAAAAAAAATAAATATATTAACTAATTTTCGTGCGTCTGGTACCATTATAGGTACCAACAACACAGGCCACCACCGGGTCGTGGCTGAAAGTTTTATGGGTCACAGCTGAGGCATTTCACACAGCGTTATGAGACTTCATGGTGTTCAATTTCTAACACCGTATGTCACGCATTTAGTAAGAATTCAGTCTGAATGTCATCGTAATTCTTTGTTCTAGTGCTTCATTGCATTTTACAACACATTACCACTGCACCACGAGACCTGTAGGTTGTATGTATGCCAGTGACCCAGTGCGCTAGTTCCTCAGTAAGAGGTATATTATGCATTATAAATAACAAGATCAATTTCCTTTCCCATTGCAAGAGGTGTGAATTATTGTTTTTTTAAAATCTGAACTTCAGAATGTGAGTGAGGTAGGCAATCCATCACTCTCGGCACGAAATCCGTGAGTCTCCTGACAATAGGTAAAGAGGAGGAGGGGGCGAGGGGAGCGGAGGGGGGAGGTAGGGGATGGGAAGGGGAAGGGGTGGAGGGCGAGGGAAGGAAGGGAACCCCCTTCACCGACATCTCTACAGATACATTAAACGTAGATCTTATAGTGCAGGTGTAAAAACAACTTATCCATTTAAGCTCAGATTTCTCGGGACTGCACCAGATTTGTGGACTAAAATGACGAATTGGAGATTTCCTGTCGTCAAGCTTATTTTAATAAGAATGGGGCATATAATATGAACACACACACATATAAATATATATATATATATATATATATATCTATAGATATATATATATAGAATAATTATATATAAGAATATATTCATCAAGCTACAAATATCCTTTAATATGCAATTCGCTCTACCTTGGAATTAATATATTCTCATATATGTTAACCGAGGGAGAATTTTTTAGTTGATAATAATTTCGTCCTCTCGTGGGTTCGAACCAGCGCCCAGAGAGCTGAGGAGAAATCAGGACTCCAGTGATTTTCGACTCCGCCAACAAGTGAGGCTATAAGTTGATTCCGACTCCGACCTTACAAATCTCTGTCGAACACAGAGATTTGTAATTCGAATCGATATCAAACCCCCTCTGCCATGTTAACCAAGTCAAATGTTTGCCACACAAATACCTGTGTTCGACAGAGATTTGTTTTTAAAATAGGCATAAGCCATCATTCCTTATCAGAGAGAGAGAGAGAGAAACACCAGTTTTTTTTTTAAATAAGTCATAACGATCATTCATTATCAGGTCACAGAAAAACCTATTTTTGAAATAAGTCTTGGCCATCATTCCTTATCACAGAGAAACAACCAGTTTTTGTAATAAAAAATAACCATCATTCACTGTCAGAGAGAGAGAGAGAGAGAGAGAGAGAGAGAGAGAGAGAGAGAGAGGGAGAGTTTTTAAAATAAGTCTTAGCCGTTATTCCTTATCAGAGAAAGAAAACTGTTTTTCAAATGGATATTAGCCATCATTC
>NC_087207.1:69411723-69421723 GCF_015104395.2 Macrobrachium nipponense
GACTGTTCTCGCAGAATACGATGAGGATAAATGTTTCGACGATTTCCTCCCCCTCTCTCCTGGATACACATTGGTGAATTCTCTTCAGTAAACATAACAGTCCTATCTTTACTGACAGTATTTGGCAGCTGTTTGATAGTTTTTGTATTTTACTATAATAATTATAACCATTCGAAAGAAGCGAGCCCACAGGGTCACTAACTTAAAATCCAAGTTAATAAATGCAGAGAGAAGAGAATGGTAATAAAAAAAATGATAAACTAACAAATTAGCGGATAAATTAGCGTGATTGTTTTTGTATTTTACCGTCGAAGTAATTCGATTTTTTATGATAATAATAATAATAATAATAATAATAATAATAATAATAATAATAATAATAATAATAATAATAATAGTTCATAAGAAACGCGCTCACAGGTGTCATTAATTTGATATTCAAATTAATAAATACAAAAAGAAAAGAATAGTAATTAAAAAAGACATAATTAACTAACAAATTAGCGGATGAAAAGATAAAAATGTAAATAAATGCTTCAATTAAAAGAAGAATATTTTATGGTGGTAATGCATTGCATCTCCGCTTGGCAGTTCGAGGTTCTAATGACGCAACATTCTTAGGCCTATGGAAACGCAAGGTCTAGAGAGCATAGGCCTAAGTAGACCCAAATGCCAAGCTCTGGGACCTATGAGGTCATTCAGCGCTGAAAGGGAAACTGAGGGTAAAAAAACTTGTAAAAGTGTAACAGGAAGGAAACCTCGCAGTTGCATTATAAGACAAATTGTTACGAGACGTTGGAAGGTAAGATAGATAGAAAAGAATGTGAACGGAGGTGCAGTAAAAATGAATGCAACTATAGTAGATTCACATCAAGCATGTATCTGATGTCTTACGACGCTCCTGATAGGCTGTTGATAAGCCAATCACAGGGCTGGGAACTCGGAGTCTCTCGAGAGCGTTCACATAGGCAGGATGTATGTTCCATCTCTTATGAAAGATACGGCTTTCAAAAGTATCCCTTAGGAGAGGCGGAACATAAATCCTGCCCATGTGAGCTCTCCTGAGAGACTGAGGGTCTCCAGCCCTGTGAATTGCTTATCAACAGCCAATCAGGATCGTCGTAAGGGACTGGCCTAGACATCAGATGCACACTTGATGTGAATCTACTATAGGGCCAAAAAGGATGCTACAAAGAACCTTGCGTAATGCCTACAGTGTACTGTGAGAGGTGCACTGACGGTACTACCCCATTTATTATACCTCTTTATGGCATCACGAAATTTGTTCCGAGTGATCCATTGTGTTACTTTTACATGCACCTACCTTTTAGCCTTTTTCTTTAATCCCGTCCCCACTTTCTTTAATCTTGCTACAATCAAACTATGCAATTCCACTAGGCCTAGTGCAACTGTGTGGTTTCACATTTAGATCCTGATACTTCATCTACTGTTAATTTCGTATCTCTTTATATGTACATATATATATTATATATGTATAAGTGAATCACGAAAATCTGGAACGTGATAAATGCATAAATAAAGGTATAAGCCACGAAGGAAATGAAATCACTGGAGTAACAGCAAGATCTTGCAGCTACTCCAGTGTTTCACTTATACCTTAATACCTTTATTTATACATTATATATTTATGCACACACAAATATATATATATATATAATATATATATATATATATATATATATAGATATATATATATATATATATAGTATATATCATTCGAGCTACAAATGTCCTTAAATATCCAATTCACTCTACCTCGGAATTGATATATTTTCATAAATGTACCGAAGCAGAATTTTTTAGTTGATAATAATTTCGTCTCCTAGTGGGATCGAACCACCGTCCAGCGGGCAGGCACGAAATCAGGACGACGTTTCGTGCCTGCCCGCTGGATGGTGGTTCGATCCCACGAGGGGACGAAATTATTATCAACCAAAAAATTCCCCTTCGGTACATATATGAAAATATATCAATTCCGAGGTAGAGTGAAATGGATATTAAAGACATTTGTAGCTCGAATAATTTATATGAAGCACGGTGATGTGATAATTATTCATATATATATATATATATAATATATATATATATATATATATATATATATTCGAGTGCGTATGTCATTTCATTTTGCGTGACTTGTTCATTAGACTGCATAGTCAAGTGGGTAAGGAAGTACAAGAGTATCCGGCCTACATGAACGCCATGAACAACGGTCAAAGGTCAAACGAACGTCCACCTGTGAATTCTCAGACAGCCCCTTGCTCCAATTAACGACGATATGACTCCTCAATTTGGCCAGAACCCTAAACACGAAATGCTAGGAATACCACTCCCGGTCAATGCTTGTTCGTCCATGATTTGGTTGGTCATCGTCGCAACCGTCCTCTATTTATCGTGCAACAAAAGGAATAACTATGCATTAGGTTAGTGTCAGTGAGGTGTACGAGAGAGAGAGAGAGAGAGAGAGAGAGAGAGAGAGAGAGTCAGGATCGTCAGGCTAAAATGTACTTATCACATGATAACCAGTTTTAGACCTATCCCAGTATAAACATTCATCCATTCATATATAGATATATATATATATATATATATATATATATATATATATATATATATATATATATATATATATATAGAGAGAGAGAGAGAGAGAGAGAGAGAGAGAAACCCCATAGGGCGCGCTAGCAAGAGCTCCTTCTTGTTTCCAAAACGTTTTACGTCTTTACATTTACTGAACATATAATGGTTACTCAGAACTCTTGCCACTCTATTAAGTATTACTAATTATAAACATATGTCTAATACATAGGCTGTAGCCACACAGCTTGTCACCCAGTATGGCATAAACCTACAATATGTTCAGAGAATCAGTAACTACCATGAAGATGGGCACACACACGTAATCAAAATCTCAGTGCAGTGGAGCGACCAAATTGAGATCAGTTTTGCACAAAGAAGGCTGTAAAAAATCAACCAAGAAAAACTCGACTTAGGCCATTGAATGAAACGCATTGTATGATGAAGTAACAGAAAAGTTCGTTGAAAGAAAAAAGAAAAAAAATTAGGAGGGTAAAATTCAGTTCTACGCAAAATCCTGAAGGGGAGCAGCCAAGGCGAAGAAATTCTAGTACCACTGCACTAGAAAAGTAAGTTCTGTGAACATAGTACTTATGCACCGGTAGTTTCACGTCTTGCTCGTTCCGTAGTTGGGACCTCTTGCTACAATAAAGAGAAAGTGTTATTTCTGTATCGTTATCTTTTAACATCAGGAAAAACATCCACGAAAAATATACTCTACATGGTTCGATGGTTAACACTCCTCTAAAGGTTAGGCCAATGGCTGCACGTACTGCATATGTATTATAGAAAAAGTCTATCATTAAAGTGTCAAACCATGATTTTTCCACAGAAAATAATTAAAATAGTGTCAGGTAACCTCTGAAATAAAGGAATTTAATTCACACTTTAAAACTCTATTGTTTAAGTAAATAGTGTTTGTTTTTTCTCAGTAATACAGCGTGGGCTTCACAAATTGTCTATTGCGCTTTACCTAATTTATGCAGACTTACACTTTAACCTGTGAATAATTCAGTAACTTGACCGCTTTTCCATACTTACTGGTGAGAAATTATCCCTCTGACTCATACTTTCCTTATATTAAATGCATAATTGGTGAAATATTTTAACAATTTCTCTTTCAAAATGGCCTTGATATCTCTCTGTTTTTTTTTATATTCGAAGCTTTTATTCTATTTATAATCAAACGTTCAGGCACATTCTTGTCTTTGAACACCCATATATTTACAATATAACTTGACAAAACTAAAGTTGCATTGTTCCTTTGTTTCCTCAATGACTCTGGGAAATCTAAATACATAATTCTAATGAAATTGCAGTGAACAAAATTACAAAATAGCTTCAAAACTCTTTTTAACCATATTATACATTTGAAATTCTCTTGCAGAAATATACATATGCCTTGTAACTCAAGATCTTGGTATTATTATTATTATTATTATTATTATTATTATATTATTTATTATTATTATTATTATAATTATATTATTATTATTAATTATTCGAACATAAAGGAAGAAGCCAAGGGAGCCATTGACTTGAAATTTAAACTTCCAACGAACACTACGGTGTTCTCATGGAAGAAATGACAGATGCCTTTAGGAAATATAGAAAGACGAGATCACTTATTAAAAAAACTTTTATATTAACGAATTAATGAATGAAGATAAAAATGTAGGTCGATTGTTAGAATACGTGGAAAATTATTGTAGGTTCTAGTAATAAGTTGCATCTCTTCTTAAACTTTTGAAGTAGTGGTTTGTTTGTGTGGTTCTTATACGTTGCATGGAACCAGTGGTTATTCAGCAACGGGACCAACGGCTTTACGTGACCTCCGAACCACGTCGAGAGTGAACTTCTATCACCAGAAATTCACATATCTCGCTCCTCAAAGGAATGGCCGATAATCGAACCCTAGACCACCGAGGTGGGACGCCAACACCATACCAACCACGCCGTTGAGGCGCTTTTTGAAGTAGTGGGTGGTTTAATCTCTTTGGCGTCCCTGCAGCTATATCGCCTTGTGATCATTCGGTTTTTGTAAAGGAAGGGTCTTTGTTATATAGACGAGATATTCTAAGCGATTGAATACGTAAAGCTACTTTTGATATTGCTACGGGGAATGGCAGTTCAGACTATGTCAACAAGTAATGATTAAATCTTATTTTTTCTTTTATAATTCTGATAGTTCTCTCAGTCTTTCTGAGAGTACCTGAGTAACCCAAAAAATGAATCATTGTGTGTGTGTGTGTGTGTGTGTGTGTGTGTATGTATTTCCTTGGAATTACCTAAGTTGTTCTGAAGTAATAATAATCTCTCTCTCTCTCTCTCTCTCTCTCTCTCTCTCTCTCTCTCTCTCTGTCCTTGGAGTTGCCATTGTGGTTCTGAAGTAAAAATGATCTCTCTCTCTCTCTCTCTCTCTCTCTCTCTCTCTCTCTCTCTCCTTGAAATTACCTTGGCGGTTCTGTGTGTATGTGTGTCCTTGGAATTACCTTTATGGTTCTGAAGTAAAAATAATCTCTCTCTCTCTCTCTCTCTCTCTCTCTCTCTCTCTCTCTCTGTCATTGGAATTGCCTTTGTGGTTCTGAAGTAAAAATGATCTCTCTCTCTCTCTCTCCTTGAAATTACCTTGGTGGTTGTGTGTGTGTGTGTGTCCTTGGAATTACCTTTATGGTTCTGAAGTAAAAATAATTCTGTGTGTGTGTGTGTGTGTGTGTGTGTGTGTTTGTGTCCTTGGAATTACTTTTATTGTTCTGAATTAAAAATAATTATTTCTCTCTCTCTCTCTCTCTCTCTCTGTCCTTGAAATTACCTTGGTGGTTCTGAAATAAAAATAATCTCTCTCTCTCTCTCTCTCTCTCTCTCTCTCTCTCTCCTCTCTCTCTCTCGTCAAACACACTTAAATAAGCGTCTATCAACATACGTCGGTGTTTTGAATCAACAACAAATTCATCGAGCGCTTCCTATTCACTCATTGAATAACAATACATATTGAAGATGAAAAGATTGACCCCATTCTAGAAGACCAAACGACATTTGTTTATTGTTAGTACTACAAGCAGATTCAAAACTGGAATGTAGTTTTGTATAACTACACTGAAGAAGAGCCTACTTTAGTAGCTTCACATCAATCGTGCATTTGATGTGTAGTCCAGCCCCTTACGACGCTCCTGACTGGCTGTTGATAAGCCAGGCATAGGGCTGGGAACTCTCAGTCTCGCTCGAGAGTTCACATAGGCAGGATGTATGTCCCACATCTCCTGAGGGGTAATTTTGAAATACGCAGATCCTACTCATGTGAACTCTCGAGAGACTAAGAGTTTCCAGCCGTGTGATTGGCTTATCAACAGCCAATCAGGAATATCGTAAGGGACTGGCTTAGACATCAAATGCATGGTTGATGTGAATCTACCATAGGACCTGAAACATTTGGCATAAACAAAATTACAGTTGCACAAAATGGTAAACGTTTTGAAATAATTTTGTGGAATTGTTATTACAGCTATGTTATAGTGGCGTGCACAATATAGAGAGCATAATGAGCTCTGAAACTGTTTATTACAATTACACTGTCTTTGTATCCACACAGAAAGGATGAAGGGGTAACAGTTTACGAAGCGGATTTTAATATTTCACTGAAAGTTTCCAGCGCTGAACGAAGACGCTCATCTAATGAATGTGATTATTTCCCAGCCTACGCCTTATCCCCTTTATGAGGGGTTATCCAGGACCTACTCAGGGTCTTGGTGTTATCCACAGATGGGTATATCCTTTCGGTAGTTATCAAAACTCTCGTGTATGAGGTTGCTAGTGATCTTACCTTGACCCTACCTGGTTCTGGTATTCATTCACAGCTGGTTCGACCGACGCTATAGCACTTCCTTGTGTCTATATACATATATATATATATATAATATATGTATAATGTATAAATATATATATATATATATATATATATAGTATATATATATATATATATTATATATATATATATAATATATATGTATATATATATACTTTTAGGGCATACTTTTTCTCTTATACAATTTTCGTTAAAAGCAATTGCTTTAGTGGCATCAATAAGTTTCTTGCAGGTATCTCCATACCGACGAAGTTTTTTCCGATTCTCGTACGTAAATTTCTGGTGAAAAAAGGAAGTCTGTGTATTTTTCACCAGAAATTGACGAACGAGAATCGGAAAAAACTTCGTCGGTATGAAGATACCTGCAAGAAACTTACTGATGCCACTAAAGCAATTGCTTTTAACGATATTTATATATATATATATATATATATATATATATATATATATATATATATATATATATATATATATATATATATATATATTCCAGTGACATGACTATATACACAGTCATACATGCACATAATTATGTGGTGTGCGTCTATCATTTCTAAATCGTGCACTTGTGTGCGCATGCGTCGTGTATGACACACACACACACACACACACACACACATATATATATATATATGATATATATATATATATATATATATATATATATATATATTTCATATAAGTGATATATACCTATAGAAAAGAGAGAAGGAGGTTTCTTGATGATAAATGATAGAATACGAAGATACGAAGACCATCCAGGATTCGGGGAATTTAGCATTAAAGGATTAATTTCCAAAATCCTCAGAAGCAAGACTCCTCGATCCTTGGGGATACGTTGGAGGGGTTGAAAAAAGCTGAACTAAATTTAGAAAATGGTTTTCCAGCGAATTACACAAGAAGCCAGCGGTGACACCGGCGCGTATGACAGAACAGAGAGAGAGAGAGATCGCCTCGGGTTGATCTTTATACTTGGCTTAGATCTTTAGAACTATTTTGTTTTTGTTTCGTTTTTTTTTTACCTTTACTTGGTGTTTGAAGATTAACCTTCTAAAGCTTGCATAATAATAATAATAATAATAAAAAATTTAATAATAATAATAATAATAATAATAATAATAATAATAATAATAATAAATAATAATTATTATTATTATTATTATTATTAATAATTAATTATAATAATCATAATCTAATAATAATAATAATAATAATAATAAATATTATTATTATTATATATTATTATTATTATTATTATTATTTTATTATTATTATTATTATTATTATTATTATTATTATTATTTCGAAGTTCGTTTGAGACTTCATAAAACCTTCAAACCTCTTCTGGGTTCATATTTTTGGACTGAAGATGAACCCAGAGAAGGTTTCGAAAGCTATTGCAAAGTTTTTATAACGCTGTACACGAACCATTGTTAAAGGAAGCATATGAATTTGCAAGATATATTATGATATCATTGTGAAAATTCTAAGGCATGTATTATACGGGCAGGCTAGTAAGTTTAAAATAACTCTTGTCGTCTAGATTATGATATTTATAGGCTACAGCTCAGCCAGGTAAAGGGAAATGATAAGGATATGTTGGAACTGAGATAGATAAACGAATAATCTTGAAGAGCTCATAAATAAATATATAAATTAATATATATATACATAAATTTCAAGATTATTCTTTTATTTACTGCAGTTCCAACATAGCATTGGAATTGCAATAAATAAACATATAATCTTAAATCCTTCATATACATATACATACACACACAAATATATATATATATATATATATATATATATATATATATATATATATATATATATATATATATATATATATATATATATATATGCAAAAAAAACTTTATTTATATACATAGCATCACGTTTTATATACTTCGTGATCAAGTTATACATATATATATATGTATATATATAATATATATATATATATATATATATACATATATATATATATATATATATATATACAATATATGTATGTATAACTTGATCATGAAGTATATAAAACGTGATGCTATGTAAATATAGGTTTTTTTGGCACGAAGGAAAAAATGAAAAAGCTAGATAGCCAAGTACTTTCGGTCCTGTTCGGACCCTTTACCGAAAGTACTTGGCTATCTCGCTTTTTCATTTTTTCCTTCGTGGAAAAAAAACCTTTATATATATATATAGGTACATAATATTCATATACTTATATATATAATATATATATGTATATATATACATGTGTGTGTGTGTTTGTGTGTGTGTGTGTGTGTGTGTGTGTACCTATGCAAAAGAAAATTTTGGAGTTGGCTTGAAAATACATATAATTCGACGTTATATACAATATCAAGGTTCATATTTTGAAAGATAACGGAAACACTTTTTTATTCTTTATTTATGGGAACTGTTGCCTCTTTTTTGAGATATTTTCAAGTTCCCCTTAGGAAGAGGATAACGCGCCCATATTGTGTTTATATAGGCATTATAAATGTCCTTACTTCTTCAATCTTTTACTCGGACAGTTTTTAGACATACACTAACATTTCCATTATATAGTATATACAGAAGATGAAAGGGCAGTATAGCTACCGTTAGCACATAGGCCTAGAAAGTTGGTTAACCGACCGCTCACGTTTAACTCTTCCTTCTTCAAGTCTTTCTGCCTTCTACCTTTCTTTCCTCTCTTTCCCCAAGTTTTTCACCTTTGTTCTTTCTCTTTTCTTCTCATTTCCTCTCTCCTTTCGCCATAATCGTCCATTTTTTGTCTCTTTTTCTTTGTCTCTATATCTCTCTTTCTCTTTTGTCTTTCACTTATTTTTCTGTTTTCAACGTTTTTTTTTTTTTCATTGAGCGCCGTGTTGCAACTGGTCATTCCCCTCCCTCCCGCCCCCCCTTAGCATCCTCTCTCCCTCTCTCCCCCTCCTTCCTCCTCCTACTCCCCTCTCTCCTCCCCTAATAACACCCCTCCTCCCACCCCCATCCTCCTGCTCCTCCTCCCCTAATCCTCCTCATATCTCCCTACTGCCCCCTCCTCCCCTAAACCATCCCCCTACCCCTCCCCACCAACCAAGCCCTTACTCTCTTTGAATACGCCCCCGTATAAACGTACCGCGACTTAAGTGGTGAACTTGAGGGAGGTTGTGTTAATGGCTAAAAAGAAAAAAATCCCCAAAAAATCCTTATAAAAAAAAGAAAAAAAAAAAAAGGAAAAACCTTCCCCAGCCTCCTCCTTTGAAGGACCCAACTTGCATCGTTACGCCATGATTGAAAACGCCGTCCGCCGGAAGAAACCCGGAAGGTGATTTCGATAATGCGTCCGTTGCATAACCCGTGCAGCGGAAGTTTCGTGCAATTCGGAATCACAGGTCTGGTCGACGTCGCCCTTAAGCTCCTCCCACTTTTTGTTTTATTTTTAATCGCGTTTCTGTGGTTGTTAGTCCTGTTTTGTTTTTTCGTTTTTTTTCTTTCTTTTCTCATCTTGCTACTTTGGTTTAATGTCAAAGAAGACCTTCCACTTTG
>NC_087207.1:69426723-69463363 GCF_015104395.2 Macrobrachium nipponense
CTGAAGACGAGAGAAAAACCCCGCATTCGGGATGCTCAGAGAGGAGAAAGGACACGAAATGATAAGTGGATTAATAAAAAAAGAGTTAAAATTGTTTTCTCTACCTGGGAAGGAAATATGATTATCGCCTGGAAAGGAGATCGGCGGACGCCCAAAAGAGCCATAACGAGCGAAGGCCAAAGTATTAATGCTGCTCTCCGGTCGTCATTCCCCGATTTTATGTCTTTGCTTTATCTCCTGCCCTTTTCTTTGATATTTCTTTTCTATGGCTTCCGTTTACAGGGTGTTTGCGGTATTCTATTTATTTATTTATTTATTTGTGACGCGGTCGCGCACTTATAAACAAACAGACATTTGTGTGTGTGTATATATATATATATATATATAATATATATATATATATATATATATATATATATATATATATATATATATATATATTACTCGAGCTACAAATATACAAATGTCCTTTAATATCTAATTCGCTCTAATATATTTTTCGTATATGTAAACCGAAGGGGAATTTTTCAGTTGATAATAATTTTGTTCTCTCGTGGGTTCGAACCAGCGCCCAGTGGACAGAGAAGAAATCAGGACTTCAGTGATGTTATCGACTCGGTAACAAGTGAGTGATATGATAATTATTCATATATATATATATATATATATATATATATATATATATATATATTATATATATATATATATATATCTGATTCTAAAAGGGTTCAATGATATAAAGACAGGACTTTTAGAATAGGGAAACGTGAAGAAATAACCAGACATTGTTATTCTTATCTTTGCAGATCTGTGGCAAACATTCTCGGGGCCTGCAACAATGTTTTTACAAATAATAAAATGTTTATATTAACATTTTTTCCTTTTTTCTGGTATTTATTCTTTTAAGCTTGTTAATTGTGTATACTATTTATTGTTTTCAGGTAAACTTCGTTGTACTTCTCTTATCTGCCTGACTAGCTATACGTTGGACAAGTGGTTTACGTGCTCGCCTGCTGACTCGGTAGTCCCGAGTTCGACTTCCCGCCTTGCCAATGTGCAATAATAGGAATTTGTTTCTGGTGATTAGAAATTCATTTCTCAATATAATGTGGGGAGGGGGAACCGACTTAGGCCCGGAAAATCCCGTGTACCTCTGTTTACTTAAGCAGGAATATATATATGATAATTAGTATACAACGTTAGTTCCTCTCTGGACGAGTGGGTTCCATACTCGACTATCAATCTGGTAGCCTGAGTTCATTTCCTGCGGCCGCCGGTGCGGAACCAGAGGAATTTATTTTTTGTGATAAAATAATTCATTTCTAGATATAATGCGGTTTGGATTCCTAAGAAACCAAGTGGCTCCTAGTCACGTAAAAAAAATCTAATCCTTCGGGCCAGCCCTAGGAGAGCTGTTGGTCAACTCAGTGGTCTGGTGAAACTAAGATATACTACTTCACTTTTTTAGTAGACAACGTTGGATGGTAGTTAGAGTAGACAGGGACTTAAGTCCAGCGTTTTCATCCCAAAATGCCTATTGAAAACCGGAGGACTAGAATAGATTCACATCAAGCGTGCATCTGATGTCTAGGTCAGTCTCTCACGACGCTCTTGATTGACTGTTGATAAGCCAATCACAGGGCTGGAAACTCTCAGTCTCTCTCGAGAATCCACATAGATAGGATGTATGTTCTACCTCTCCTGAGGGATGTTTTTGAAAGACGTATCCCTCAGGAGAGATGGAACATACATCCTGCCTATATGAACTCTCTCGAGAGAATGAGAGTTTCTATCCTTGTGATTGGCTTATCAACAGATGCATGCTTGATGTGAATCTACTATAGCACCTGGAAGTACAGACGGCCAACGAAGAATTGGCGTAGTTTCTTAATTCATTGTTCGTTATGGAAATATTGCCATATGCAGGTGCCAGATTATTTACTTAACAATAAATAACATTTCCTTTCGAAGGCTCTATACTTGAAATAAATTACATTAGAATTGAGTAGACTTATTCAACGTATTAAAGATAATTATTTTGCAAAGTAAGGAAAATATATAACGATGGGTATACGATTTCTAATTTTATTCTCAACTCTAGCTTCGTGACAGCATGCCGAAGATTTTGAAGTTGGCTTTGCTGCCGCTCGAGTCTTGACTCAACGTATCGTACTGCACTGGGGTGTTGTCCTTTCGTCTCCTACAGCCGATAAATAATACATCAAGGCGTTAACATTCTTTGAAAACGATGTTTAATTGAACTAATTTTATCCTCTGATCAATAAAATAATTTGCATGACAAATGCAGTGGGCCTAAATTGGACTTCTGATTTTCCCACATGATTAGCCTAGGTCTATTTTCAGCAGTATACTCTCTCGGATACGTAATATTAATGAATATTTAAACGCAATATATATATATAATATATATATATATATATATATATATATATATATATATATATATATATATATATATATATATATATATGTGTGTGTGTGTGTGTGTGTGTGTGTGTGTGTATACTATATATATATTAATCTGCTTTATTTGACTATTCCCGTTATTCTTGTTTTATTAGCCATGTTCACCTTTCTTCTTATCCTTTTCATAATTGCTTAACATAATTAACTCAGACCTAGCTATTCAAAGTCAAAAAAGCAATCATAAAAAATCAAACGAAAATAATAATTCAGTCTTATTTTTTATCGAATTCCTTGCATATCATCCTATTTCATTTGGACACGTTGGAAAGCTGTGGGAGTAAAAACTAACGAATACATTAAGAAAGGCTTACTTTCATTAAAGCTTTCTTAGGTTGATCTTTCTGTAGCTATTCATTTCTTCTAAATAGAAATTAATTCAAATTAGTTTCACATGTATAGCTAGACCTACTACCATAAGCATATTATAAGTAGTTGAAAGGATAAGGAATATGAAAGGTGATGTTCTCGTTTAAGTCTATTTCATATGTTTTTTTTTCAAGAAAAATCTACTGCTTTAATCAAGGGTTGCTCTTTGACGGCTACAGGGTGTAACACGAGTGTATGCACATATTTTGTGGAATGAAAGATAAAGTTTCTTCGAACAGAAAATATTTTATAAACATGCATTTTAAGTCGTCCGTTGTCGGTGCGGGGAATTTTAAAACAACCGTTATCATTAGTGATGCTTTCACGCGATGGAGTTCGTAGTGAGAACTGAGAAGTCGGTTCAAGTCGTCTGAGATGTAGAAGAGAACGGAGGTGGCGTATAGGAGTGATGGAAGGAGTGATGGAAGGCCGGTGTTAATAAAGTATTTCCCAATAAAATGTATTCTTTAGGTTTTGAAGAAAAAAATGCATGCATCATTGAAACTGTTTCCCTCCCTATCCGTGGTATTCACTGGCCACCGATAAAAAACAAAACAAAAAGAGTAAGCCTAACTGAATCTCTCATCCATCAAAGATAAGTTTGCTTATTCATTAGACTTAATCATTGACAACTATCAAAGATTTCAAGTGTAGATTTAAAAATCTCTTCCTCTCCATCTAAAGTATTCATTAGACACCAGTCATAAGCGTAGAGCTAGTTATGATTCCTGGTTCAGTAATGTCGTGACGAGGCACTAGAATTCAAAGTTCACAAATGAATGTTGCTCAGCAACATTTACACTACTGTATTGTCTTGTTCTCTTGTGGTACTTCGAGGTGGTCCACCTCTAGGCCCATGTTCTAAATTTTGCCGTTCTTTAAACAATTTGATTCATCTGTGTATGATTCTCTCCGGTTTATTAAGCTTTCTTGATATCTCTCCAACAGGAACTTGCACCGAATGCAGTGCAATAATTCTCTCGCTCATCGAGGAATGTTTCTTAGACCGATAAATGACACATTGACATTATATTCCAGTGCACATAACATCAAAAGTAATAGAGTGAGGTCGCCTGGTTCACACTGTCAGGATATCGTTTTTTTCTTTTGTTTTTAAATTTGATAGCATTTTGTGAGATTCCAATGCTTTTTGTAAAATTTAACTAATGGAATAGTTCAACTACCTTCAACTTAATATTGAAATTATAATTTAAGGACTATGTTTATGCGATACTATTAATGATAAGTGTCTCCTATCTATTTGGTAATGATATCTATGGTTGTGATATGACGTTTTTATCACTTCGTTTCGTTCATGTCAATTTTGCTATATGGAAAATAGTTTTACACAGTAACATAACATAATGTTCTAAAGATATCAGTGACTGTTTTTAACGTCATTACACATACTTTCTTACATCTTTGAAAAGAAAAATAGATAAATAAGGCATGAATCGTGCAGGCAGGTGAACGACAAATTATGAAACTCTGCCACCAGTTTTTTGGCCGACAGTACCTTTCCTCTAAATAAGAGGCGTATTGTTTAATGAGGATTTATAATAACATAGCTGTAAATACCACAAAGGCACTGAAAACTTGCGGAATCAAATAAGGTTATTGTAGTGATTGGCGGAATCGGGAAGGATTACCAGACATGGAATTTAATAATTTTAATGGAATGCGTTGCAGAAAATGTCATAAATCAGTTATCTTCAGGGATTACATCACAGAGGATTTCACTATTCTGTTGTGTGATGCAGAGGATCTCAACTTAATCCTATAATACTGCTATAATTTCGAATCGGTATTGTTGACGTATTAACTGAATGTTATTGCATTTGTACATAGTCGTCGCCTGCTATCTCCTTTTATTCATTAGAGCATCGGAACGAAGTAAAATCTGAGGGCGGACGGACAAAAAGCCATATCGATAGTTTCATTGCATCCTCTAAAATAAAACACAAAAGTACACTTTAGCACTTGCATTCACACGCATGTACTCATTAAGTAAACTTTTGTAATATTTGGATGAGATTGCAAATGAAGTTTAATACAAATTGCTGTAGTCTATTTTACACAAGGGTAGAATCCATGTAACCGAAATATGCAATAATTGCACAGCAATTTTTGGACGCCTGTCAACTTGATGTCTTAATTATCAAAGTTCAGAATATCGTGTCCGTTAAAAAAAGAGATTTTGTAAAAACAAAATTTTTTAGTGAGTTTTGCAGTCATGCCATTTTGAAATGTCACGTAAATATCTGTGGATCTTTTTTATATGTTTAAATTTTTACCCAGCTTTTATTTTTTGCTTGTTCGTGCCCACATTCCGAGAATAGATAAGATGATGCCATATGGATGGTTGTGATCTATTGTTACGTACCATGACATGTGTCAAAACAACATAGACACATAATACATCCATCTAATCTACGTGGTTTTAAGGTAATGTGAAAATAATCAAAATTTGAAAAAAGAAAAAAATGCTAACACTTAACCGTAGTAGTTAGTAAGTCAACCAATAACTTAATAAACACATGAGATTAGAATGTAGGTTTTTAGTCATTTGAAACCTCTAAGTTTTTTCTCTCTCTCTCTAGATTCTTCTCGTGATTGCTTATCAGGACCCTTCCTGTTTGAGTCTTAAATGTATTAAAGATAATTGCTAAGTCACACGTGAAGTATATTTTTTTCAGTCTCCATTCACACGATGCAATGTGTTATTAAGTACGTGGAGTTTTTTTTTATTTTTATTTTTTTTTTTATTAGAGATTTTGGAGTTTGGGAAGCATCGCTTTAAGTGACACGGTGATCAATGTGACATCGCATCTCTTTGTGGATGAGAAGACAAAGACAGATCAATGTTGTTTTTAATGTTGTTTTTCTGCCATTTGCACAGAGGGATCTGCATCTCTAGTATCATGAAAGAGAGAGAGAGAGAGAGAGAGAGAGAGAGAGAGAGCCCTTTGCACACTACACGAAGAGGAGAGTATTAGGAGTTATTAGAAGAGAGAGAGAGAGAGAGAGAGAGAGAGAGAGAGTGTAATGTCTTTGCACACAACACGAATAGGAATTATTCAGAGAGAGAGAGAGAGAGAGAGAGAGAGAGAGAGAGAGAGAGAGAGAGTAATGTCTTTGCACACTACACGAATAGGAGTTATTCAGAGAGAGACCTTACAGACCTTACCTTACAGACCTTACAGTTCGTTCGGGTTGCCCCCGGTCCCTCAGTGTGAGGCACCTCTAATGTCTACCAGAGAGTTGCTAGTACATCTTCCGGTATATTTTGCATCTTCCAATCTTGGATGGTCTGGGATGCAGTTTAGATATTTGTCGAGCTTATTCTTAAACACATCTACGCTCATTCCTGATATATTCCTCAGATGAGCTGGCAACGCATTGAATAGACGCTGCATTATTCGTGCTGGTGCGTAGTGGATTAATGTCCTGTGTGCTTTCCTTATTTTTCCCTGGTATAGTTTTGGGCACTATTAATCTACCTCTGCTTGCTCTTTCTGATATTTTTAGTTCCATGATGTTTTCTGCTATTCCTTCTATCTGTTTCCATGCCTGAATTATCATGTAGCGTTCTCTTCTCCTTTCTAGACTATATAATTTTAAGGATTGTAGTCTTTCCCAGTAGTCAAGGTCCTTAACTTCTTCTATTCTAGCTGTAAAGGACCTTTGTACACTCTCTATTTGTGCAATATCCTTTTGATAGGTGTACCATATCATATTGCAATATTCAAGTGGACTAACGAACATATGTTTTATAAAGCATAATCATGTGTTCAGCTTTTCTTGTTTTTGAGGTGCCGTAACAACATTCCCATTTTGCTTTACATTTTGCCAAAAGAATTGCTATTTGATCATTGCATAACATGTTCCTATTCATATCACACCAAGGTCTTTAACTGCTTCCTTATTTGTGATTGTCTCATTATTAGGTCCCCTATATTCATATAGCTTTACTTCTCTGTCTCCATAATTTATTGATTCAAATTTATCAGAGTTAAATACCATCCTATTTACCTCTGCCCAATCATATACTTTGTTAAGGTCTCTTTGTAGAGCGTTCCTATCTTCATCACAAGTAATTTCTCTACTTATTCTTGTGTCATCAGCGAAACTACTCACTACCGAATCCTTAACATTACTGTCTATGTCTTCAATCATAATAACAAACAGTATTGCAGCTAACACCGTACCTTGTGGCACACCGGATATTACCTTGGCTTCATCCGATTTCTCATCGTTTGCAATAACTATCTGTTTTCTGTTGTGTAAAAATTCTTTTAACCATCTTCCTACTTTATCCACGATATTGTGTTTTCTAATTTTCTTCGCTAATATATTATGGTCTACTTTGTCAAAAGCTTTTGCAAAGTCTAGATAAACCACATCTGTTTCATTTCCGCTTTTCATATTTTTGAATATGTTCTCACGGTGGACTAACAATTGGGTTTGTGTACTTTTTCCGGGTACGAACCATGTTGTCCCTATATTAAACAAGTTATTTTTTTATTAAATGTTTCATAATATTTTTCTTCATTACCCTTTCATACACTTTCATAATATGTGATGTTAGACTCACAGGCCTATAATTACTTGCCTCTAGTCTTGATGAACTTTTGAAAGTAGTAGTAATATATGCTAATTTGTGCTCATCATAAATCTTTCCTGTATCTACACTTTGTCTTAATAATATTGCAAGTGGCTTTGCGATAGAATGAACTACTTTCTTTAACAAAATAGCAGGAATTCCATCAGGCCCTGCTGCAGCTCCCTTTTTAATTTCATTAATAGCCTGCACAATATCAGCTTCATTAATATCTATGTCAGCTAAATATTCACTATTTTCGTCCCTTACTTCTATAACATTATCTTCATTACCTATTCTAGGGGTGAATTCTCTCTTATATCGTTCTGCCAATATGTTGCAAATTTCCTTTTTTTCATTCGTTAATCTCCCTTCAATTCTTAGAGGACCACTTTCTATTCTTCTTTTATTCATCTTTTTCGCGTATGAGTATACTAGTTTGGGGTTTTGCTTGATATATATTAGGGTTTTTTCTTCCAAGTCCCGTTTTTAATTTTCTTTTGATTGTATAATCTTTTGTTCTGCATTTTCTATCTTACTTTTTAGTTCTATAACTTTCCATGCATTTTTTTCTTTTGCAAGACCTTTTTTCCACTTTCTGATTTTCTGGAACAAGATCCTTCTGTCTCTTGGTATGTATGACTGATGTTTACTTTTCTTCTTCGGTATATATTTATCCACTATTTTCTCTAATATTTTATATAATATCTCCGTATTTACCCTTATGTCATCGCTTACGAAAATGTTATCCCAATCTTTGTTTAATTCTTCATTTATTTCTGACCATTTTATATTTTTACTGTAGAAGTTGTATTTTCCATATCCTTCCCACTTTTTCATTTCTTGCTTATCTCTGTTTTCACTTGCTTTGGAATGAACTGTTAATTCTATGACATTATGGTCTGAAATACTCGCATTATAAACTATTATTTCTTTAACATAATTCACCTCGTTCACAAAATTTACTAGATGACCTAGGTCTAAAGTATTTCCTTTCTTGTTGGCAGGTGATTTATTGTTGAATGTTGTATTCTAGTAGCATATCTAATAGCTTTTCGAATTGCCTCTTATCTTCTGCACTACTATTACTCTTTTTATATGTATAAGTACATCCACAATCTCCTATTCGTTCTTTCCATTCTACGAAAGGAAAGTTGAAGTCACCCAGATAGGAGAATAGTCCAGTCCTTGTGATTTCTACATATATCATCCAATTTTTCAATTATTAAGTCAAACTCTTTAGTATTAGGAAGTCTATATATTACTATGTTCATTAATTTTTCAGATTCAAATTCTACCGCTATTAGTTCACATTCTGAGTTACTATATTTCTCATATATTTTTCCTTGTTTTTTGTCTTTCCCATATATTGCGGTTCCCCCTGATTCCTATTTTTTTCTATCTGATCTATAAGTTTGGAACCCTTTTATTTGATCATCATTCCCATCTCTTGGGAATACAGGTTTCACTTATATGCATTATATCTATTTTCTTTTCAATTTGGGTTAGTTCTTCTAAGTACTCTATTTTTCTTTTTGAGTTACTCGTAACTAAACCCTGCGCATTCATCACTATGATGGTTTGCGTGTTTTCTCCTTCATTTAATATTGGTAGTAATAAGGATTTTCCCATGTCTCTTTCCTGTTCTGGTATGTTGTTCTTTTTTTTCATTTCCAGAAATTCTGACATTAAAAAATCCAACTTTTCCATAATATTGATCTTCCTTCATCATAATTATTCATTTTGTGTCTGAATCTGCAATTTTTCTCCGTTTATGCAATATCCTCTTGCATAATAAATACAGTTATTATCCCTTGAGTAGAATTTTGGAGCTGATGCATTGAATTTTTTTTGCTGACTCTCTGCATATCTCATTGGTGGTTGATTTTTTCTCTTTTACCTGATATTCTTGATTTCTCTCTTTATTTGTTTCTTTTCTTATTTTGGATTTTATTACTTGGTTGGTTATTTATTTGATTATGATTAGGCTACAGGGTGCATTATATTTGCATTTTTTGTCGAACTTACATCCTTTTCCTTCTTTTAGGTTTTTGCATATTTTTGGATGCAGATCTCTGCAATCATCCCCATATCCATCTAGGTATGCACATTACCATATATTTCATAGTTGTGACATACCTTAGGATGTTTGTAGTAACATCTTTCTCCAAATCTGCAATTCCCTCTTTTCAAAAGGTTGCAGATTTTGTCTTTCTTGTCTATTTTTTCCTCTTTCCCGTCATTGTGTAGATCTGGGTAGAGCCTCTTCGGGATTTGCTTTTCTGTTGCCATATCGTAATTTATTTCTTCGTAGGTACTGCTGCTTTATTGCCTCATATGTAGTATCAATGAGTATCTCTGCATCATACTTTTATCTTGTTCTTGTTTCCTTATTTTTTTCTGTCATTTCATTTTTGTTTACTTCTCTTCCGTTTTCCTCTTCTTCTTCTTCTTCTTCCTCTTCCTCTTCTTCTTCATCTTCAACTATTTGTACATTCAATCTTGATTTAATAACATTGTCTATCCATGATAGACATGTTGAACAAAAAATTCTTGTATCTTTTCTCATATCTGGTTTTAAAATTACCTCAGCACACTGTGGATGGGTTCGGAATGTTTTGCCATGCAGCACATTTTCTGATTAGGTTTTGGTTTTGGATTGACTATGATATACCAAACCTTACAAACAGTTGCATGCAGGCATTCTTTTTCCTAATGCGTCAATTAGGATATTCACAAGATTCACCTTATTCACTTTTCTTTGTCGGAATATGTTGGTTTATGTATATTTCTTTATGAGTCTCTTGACCACTTGGACTTTTATTTGGAACTTCTTTTTCAATTATTTTCAAGATGTTTTCATTAGATTTGTTCCAGTTTGAAGGATTATATCCTTCTAATATATCTATAATGCTTTTTTGTATCTTTTTTGGTTAGGAACTGTTGCTGATTTCATAGATGAGAAATGCCAGGTTCCCTTCCTGCTACCTCCATCGTATTGCGAATCTGCTAAACACGCTAAATTACGCCATCTCTTCCCGCGCAGTTGGAACTTACTGCCATCTTGTTCTGATTTACAGTATTACACTTGATAAACTAACTTAGAAGACGCTTTATCCTACTATTTTCACACTAATCTTATCACCGATAGTTCACGAACACTTCAAGATATTTCTCAAATTCTAGTCGTATGTTAAACTTGTGATATCTGTTGATTAATCTGATTTCACGCGGGAACGTCTCATCAAGCAAGATGAGAGAGAGAGAGAGAGAGAGAGAGAGAGAGAGAGAGAGCAGGGAGTAGTCTTCTATATACTGAATGTAAGTGAAATTGATGTGTGTGTGTGTGTGTGTGTGAGAGAGAGAGAGAGAGAGAGAGAGAGAGAGAGAGAGAGAGAGAGAGAGCTAGGGAGTAATCTTCTATATACTAAATGTAACTTAACTTGATGAGAGAGAGAGAGAGAGAGAGAGAGAGAGAGAGAGATGGTTGTTTTTGTTGTAAAACAGTGCATAAATGTAATATGGATAAAGATTAATAATGATTTAAGAGAATGCTATGCGTTGGTGACTTAACATGTACATGATAAAGACTTGCAAAAGAAATGGGTAATAAAAAGCAATTATCCAGAAGACGAAGTGTAAAGTCATTTCCAGTTTTCTTTTTCTTAGCTTAACCAACGTCACCTTATATATTGTAGAAATGCCCAAGACGTCATAGTTTTGATAATGGAAGGATGAAAATCGTTCATTAAACGAGCTGCGCATAAACAGTTAGAAATAGTGACAGTAATTTTTCATCCGATTATGAAATATAAAGATGAATACATTCATACTTATATTATAAATATATATATATATATATATATATATATATATATATATATATATAATATATATATATATATAGTATATATATATAGTATATATATATATATATATATTATATATATATATCTAGATATATATATATATATATAGTATATTCTATATATATATATATATATATATATATATATATATATATATATATATATATATATATATGCATGTATATGCATGTGCGTATGTACGTATAATGCATGTCTGATTCCGTGGGTATGCTCAGGATCGGAAATTTAAGTGGAAATGGAACTAAGTCGATTAAAATATAAAACAAATTTATTCGTCATCAGAAAAGCATTAACACATTTCACTGAAAATTCACACGTTTTCAAAAATTCCTGTTTGATAAAAGAAAAACCCGTCGACAACTTTCCTCCTTTCTTTTGTAATAGTTCACGTTATTTATTTACCGATGCACAACACAACAGCGTCGTTAAATGTCAGCTGCCAACGTAAAAATGCCTTGAGCAATGAATATCTCATGAATATTCAAGGCGAGAGCAACGAAAAGGACGGAGCTGTGTCCCATATTCGTGGCGTTAAGAGATTTCCTCGTTAATTCAATTCAACTGAATGTAGCTAACGTGAATAATCTTACCGTTCAGGTCGTCGGTTATTTTGACGCCGTGTTTAATCATTTCATTGGATGTCTTCGACTTAAGCGATTATTCAGATTAAATGCGAGAGGATCGGACTCTTTGACACTTGTGATTGCCGGAGGATTTGATAACTGAGGAAATGAGAAATATTGAAGTTATGAAATATGTTAAAAAAAAAGAGAGAGGAAATTATTAAAGGGAAATGAGTCGGGTCGAATACTGCTGCTGTAATGGAATTGTCTGTACAGTATATTATATACTACATACATACATACACACACACAAATATATATATATATATATATATATATATATATATATATATATATATATATATATATATGTTATATATATATAATTATATTATATATAATATATACTATATATAGATATAAATATATATATATATATATATATATATATATATATATATATAAATATAAAGATTTGTGCCATGAAGGAAAAATGAAAGCGAGATAGCTAAGCACTTTCGGTCTAGTGCGACCCTTTACTCAGGCACAACTGATGTACAGAGGAAAAAAACATAGTCAAGTAGGCTTAATATCCAAACTGACATTACAAGATTAGCAATAAGGTCGATTTCACTCTACAGAAAACGAGGAGGGCAACGCCTGAGGGCAGGATAAGCGAATTTTTAGGCAGCCACACCTTGGAGGATCACACATGTGGTCAACAGATGATTCCTTCAGAAAACAATACATTTTGAAAAAACAACAAGGAGGCATATACAACTTATTACCATAAAATTTACAAAAATGTTCCCAAAAAAATTAATGAAAAGACGAAAAAAAGGATATAAATATGTCGAGCAAGAGAGAGAGAGAGAGAGAGAGAGAGAGAGAGAGAGAGAGAGAGAGAGAGAGAGAGAGAGAAGAGAGAGAGAGAGAGAGAGAGAGAGAGAGAAATAATAACTATACATATGGGACTAATTAATTAGTAGTTCATTTATTTTAAGGTCCTTCATAAAACATTTTACAAATAATCAGGGTCCAAATGGTACAATCCCAGACTAAGATTTAGGTTGTTTTTATTAGTGATTTGTATAATTGCTGATTCCAGTAAATTTCTTGAAACATAATCATTAGATCTAGCAATTGCAGAGGTATCGCCCCAATTAATAAAATGAGATTTTTCACTCAGATGGATAAACAGCGCATTTGAAGTCTGGGCTATTCTAACTGAATACATATGCTGCTTAATACGTACACATAAATTTATATTTGACTGTCCAACGTAAAAAGATGTTGTTATTTGTTACGGGACTGTTCTTAATTAGCATATCTTTAATGGTATTGTCATAAGAGAACACTACATTAACATTAAATATTGATTTTATGGTTTCAAATCCATGAAAGTAAGGCAAGCTAAGTACATTTTTAGGCATTTCTTTTTCATTACTAGCAACACTATAAAACTTTTGTGAGCTTTTTGATAACATAAATCAATTATAGAGTGGGTAGCAGATATCGTTTCCTATCTTTTTTATGTATTCTATTTCTTGGTTAAGATATTGTGGACTCATGATACGCAAAGCGCGTAGGAACATAGAAGAAAAAATTGAAATTTCAATATTAAGATGGTGGCCAGAATAAAAATGTACATATGTTAAATTATTTGTGGTTTTTCTATAAATACTGAATTTACAATTCCATTGCTGCAGCATAATAAGATTAAAAGTGATCTAATGAAAGTTATTTATCGTTGATCGAACACCATTTTGAAAGCTTATACCGAGAAAGATGATCTCTTATTCAAAGCAAGCAACATAACAGTGGATCAGGACTACTCCTTCTCTTTTTTCTGTTTCATTCGTCAAGGATAGACTTCTTGTTAAATATTGCATGGTGAAAACTCACACTTAAACAAATATATCCTATATATATATATATATATATATATATATTATAGATATAGAGATATATGAGGTATAGATATGATATAGAAGCGAGATAGATGATATAATATATATAGATATATATATATAGATATATATATATCGATAAGGAGAGAGAGATAGAGATATATAGACATAGATATATATATATACATAGATAAACATATAGCGAGAGGTAATGATATTATATATATATATATATATATACATATCTATATATAATATAAAGGACTAGATAAGACTATAGATATATATATTATATATAATAATATGATATATATATATATATATACTAGATATATATACAGAAATATTAAGATATATAATTAGATATAATATTTATATTATAATATTATATATATAATTATTATATATATATAACTTAGATATATATAATATATATATATATATATATATATATATATATATATATATATATTATTATATAATATTAATAAATATTATAGATATAATATAATATATATCTCCTTGACGAATGAAAAAAAAAGAGAAAGAGTAGTCATGATCCACTCTTATTTAAGGTGCCTTCTTCCCTCCCACCCTACCCTTCACCCACGACCCACCCCACCACACTCATTGCTTTGAATAAGAGATCATCTTTCTCGGCATAAGCTTTCAGAATTTGTGTGGGATCAATAACAAATAACTTTCATCAGATAACTTTTAATCTTATTCTTGGGCGAGTGAGAACACGCAGGAGTGATTATTTGCTGAATTGATGACGTATAATAAAGTTTGTTAGTTTTTGCAGTTATTGTCTGTGCTGGACCCATATTGGCTATGGATGTACATTGTACATTAATGCACATAGACACATATGTATACGGTGTGTTTCAGCGTCCTCCTAATTTTAATATCATTCCCAGGCTATTTTCGTAAGGCATATTCTCTGTAGGGAATATAATGAAAGAATGAAACAATAAGTACGAGAATTTTATCATCATTCTCTGACTGTTTTTGTGAGACGTCTCTTCTTCTTTGTCTTCCTCTTATTCTCCTTCTTCTTCTTCTTCATCCAAAAACGAAGGAGAGACACGGTGTCCCGAACAAGTGGCTCTCGAAATCCGAACAAGACAAGAACCTATTCCTTCGCGGCACCAGCTCAGAATGTTAACTACGAGGGAAGGATCTGTTAAAATGTGAAGACGCTAAACCTACCAGGTCATGATTTTATTGAAGAAGGTCGCCTCTCTCTCTCTCTCTCTCTCTCCTCTCTCTCTCTCTCTCTCTCTCTCTCTTTCGGTGACAGTGAATGGGTTTTGTGGGAAAGTGAGGTGGATGTTTCTTTCTTGTCATCTCTACGTTTCTTTCTCTTTTACTTCTCGTTCTTTACCAGTTTCTTCTTATTCTGTATTGTTCGCTTTCCTTTTCTCCTCTTTCCTTTCCTCCTCCTCCTTCTCCTCCTCCTCCTTCTCCTTTCCTTTCCTCCTGTTTTCTTTCCTCCTCCTCTCCTCTTTCCTCCCTTTTCCTCTTCTCCTCCTCCTTCCTCCTCTTTCCCCTCCTCCTCCCTCCTTTCCTCCTCCTCCTCCTCCTCCTCTTTTCTACTCAATCTCCTCTCCTCCTCTTTTCCTCCTCTCTCCTTTCCTCCACTTTCTTTTCCTCCTTTTTCCTTTCTCTGTTTTGTTCGCTTTCCTTTCCTCCTCTTTCCTTTCCTCCTCCTCCTCGTCCTTTCCTTTCCTTTCCTTCTATTTCCTTTCCTCCTCCTCCTCTCCTCCCCATTTTCTTTCCTCCTTTTCCCTTTACTTCCTCCTCCTCCTCCCTCTTTCCTTTCCTCCTCCTCCTCCCTCTTTCCTTTCCTCCTCCTCCTCCTCCCCCTCATCTTGCTTGGTGAGACGTTCCTGGTCGAAGTCAGATTAATCAAACAAAATATCACAAGTTTAACATACGTCTAGAATTTGAGAAATATCTAGAAGTGTTCGTGAACTATCGGTGATAAGATTAGTGTGGAAATAGTAGGATAAAGCGTCTTCTAAGTTAGTTTATCAAGTGAAATACTGTAAATCAGAACAAGATGCAGTAAGTTCCAACTGCGGAAAAAAATGGCGAGATTTAGCTTGCTTGGCAGATTCGCAATACGATGAGGTAGCAGGAAGGGAACTGGCATTTCTGATCTATGAAATAGCAACAGTCCTAACCAAAAAGATACAAAATCATTCATAGATATATTAGAAGGATACAATCCTTCAAACTGGAACAAATCAAATGAAAACATCTTGAAAATAATTGAAGAAGTTCCAATAAAATCCAAGTGGTCAAGAGAACTCATAAAGAAAATATACATAAACCACATATTCCGACAAAGAAAATGAATAAAGTGAACCTTGTGAATATCCTAATTGATGCATTAGGAAAAAGAATGCCAAAAGCATGTAAACTGTTTAGTAAGTGTGGTTAGCATAGTTAATCCACAAAACCTAATCAGAAATGTGCTGCATGCAACATTTCCGACCCATCCACAGTGTGCTGAGGTAATGCAAGATATGAGAAAAGACACAGAATTTTTGCTCAACATGTCTACCATGGATAGACAATGTTATTAAATCAAGATTGAATGTACAAATAGTTGAGGATGAAGAAGAAGAAGAAGAGGAAGAAGAAGAAGAAGAAGAAGAAGAAGAAGAAGAAGAGGAAAACGTAAGAGAAGTAAACAAAACTGAAATGACAGAAAAAGATAAGGAAAACAAAGAACAAGATAAAAGTATGGATGCAGAGATACTCATTGATACTACATATGAGGCTATAAAGCAGCATACCTACGAAGAAATAAATTACGATATGACAGCACAAAAGAAAATGCCGAAGAGGCTCTACCCAGATCTACACAATGACGGGAAAGAGGAAAAAAATATACAAAAAAGACAAAGTCTGCAACCTTTTGAAAAGAGGGAATTGCAGATATGGAGAAAAATGTTACTACAAACATCCTAAGGTATGTCACAACTATGAAATATATGGTAAATGTGCATACTTAGATGGATATGAGGATGATTGCAGAGATCTACATCCAAAAATATGCAAAAACCTAAAAGAAGGAAAAGGATGTAAGTTCGACAAAAAATGTAAATATATGCACCCTGTAGCCATGAAAAATAATCAAATAAATAACCAATCAGAAATAAAATCCAAAATAAGAAAGAAACAAATAAAGAGAGGAATGAAGAATATCAGGTAAAGAAAAAAAGCAAGCCATCAACGAGATATGCAGATGGTGCCAGCAAAAAATTTCAATGCATCAGCTCCAAGATTCTACTCAAGAGATAATAACTGTTTTTATTATGCAAGGGGTATTGCAGATATGGAGAAAATTGCAGATTCAGACACAAAATGAATAATTATGATGAAGGAAGAACAAATATTATGGAAAAGTTGGATTTTTTAATGTCAGAATTTATGGAAATGAAAAAAAGAACAACATACCAGAACAGGAAAGAGACATGGGAAAATCCTTATTATTACCAATATTAAGTGAGAAGGAGAAAAACACACAAACCATCATAGTGATGAATGCGCAGGGTTAGTTACGAGTAACTAAAAAAGAAAAATAGAGTACTTAGAAGAACTAACCCAAATTGAAAAGAAAATAGATATAATGAAATATAATGAACCTGGTATTCCAAGAGACTGGGAATGATTATCAAATAAAAGGGTTTCAAACTTATAGATCAGATAGAAAAATAGGAATCAAGGGGGAACCGCAATCATATGGGAAAGACAAAAAACAAGGAAAAATATATGAGAAATATAGTAACTCAGAATGTGAACTAATAGCGGTACAATTTGAATCTGAAAAATTAATGAACATAGTAATATATAGACCTCCTAATACTAAAGAGTTTGACTTAATAATAGAAAAATTGGATGATATATGTAGAAATCACAAGGACTGGACTATTCTCCTATCTGGAGACTTCAACTTTCCTTTCGTAGACTGGAAAGAACGAATAGGAGATTGTGGATGTACTTATACATATAAAAAAGAGAGTAATAGTAGTGCAGAAGATAAGAGGCAATTCGAAAAGCTATTAGATATGCTACTAGAATACAACATTCAACAAATAAATCACCTGCCAACAAGAAAGGAAAATACTTTAGACCTAGTATTTGTGAACGAGATGAATTATGTTTTAAGAAATAATAGTTTATAATGCGAGTATTTCAGACCATATGTCATAGAAATTAACAGTCCAATCCAAAGCAAGTGAAAACAGAGATAAGCAAGAAATGAAAAAGTGGGAAGGATATGGAAAATACAACTTCTACAGTAAAAATATAAAAGGGTCAGAAATAATGAAGAATTAAACAAAGATTGGGATAATATTTTCGTAAGTGATGACATAAAGGTAAATACGGAGATATTATATTAAAATATTAGAGAAAATAGTGGATAAATATATACCGAGAAGAAAAGTAAACATCAGTCATGCATACCAAGAGACAGAAGGATCTGTTCCAGAAAATCAGAAAGTGGAAAAAGGTCTAGCAAAAAAAAAAATGCATGGAAAGTTATAGAACTAAAAAGTAAGATAGAAAATGCAGAACAAAAGATTATACAATCAAAAGAAAATGAAAAACGGGACTTGGAAGAAAAAACCCTATTAAATATCAAGCAAAATCCCAAACTATATATCATATGCGAAGAAGATGAATAAAAGAAGAATAGAAATAGGCCCTCTAAGAATTGAAGGGAGATTAACGAATGAAAAAAAGGAAATTTGCAACATACTGGCAGAACGATATAAGAGAGAATTCACCCCTAGAAATAGATAATGAAGATAATGATATAGAATTAAGTAAGGGATGAAAATAGTGAATATTTAGCTGACATAGATATTAAGTGAAGCTGATATTGTGCAGGCTATTAATGAAAATTAAAAATGGAGCTGCTGCAGGCCTGATGAATTCCTGCTATTTTGTTAAAGAAAGTAGTTCATTCTATCGCAAAGCCACTTGCAATATTATTAAGACAAAGTGTAGATACAGGCAAGATTTATGATGAGCACAAATTAGCATATATTACCCCTACTTTCAAAAGTGGATCAAGACTAGAGGTCAAGTAATTATAGGCCTGTGATCTAACATCACATATTATGAAAGAAATGTATGAAAGGGTAATGAAGAAAAATATTATGAAACATTTAATAAAAAATAATTTGTTCAATAAAGGACAACATGGTTTCGTACCCGGAAAAAGTACACAAACCCAACTGTTAGTCCACCGTAGAACATATTCAAAAATATGAAAAGCGGAAATGAAACAGATGTGGTTTATTTAGACTTGCAAAAGCTTTTGATAAAGTAGACCATAATATATTAGCGAAGAAAATTAGAAAACACAATATCGTGGATAAAGTAGGAAGATGGTTAAAAGAATTTTTACACAACAGAAAAACAGATAGTTATTGCAAACCGACGAGAAATCGGATGAAGCCAAGGTAATATCCGGTGTGCCGCAAGGTACGGTGTTAGCTGCAATACTGCTTTTTTTTTTTTTGTTATTATGATTGAAGACATAGATAATAATGTTAAGGATTCGGTAGTGAGTAGTTTCGCAGATGACACAAGAATAAGTAGAAGAAATTACTTTGATAAGATAGGAACGCTCTACAAAGAGACCTTAACAAAGTATATGATTGGGCAGAGGTAAAAAATAGGATGGTATTTAAACTCTGATAAATTTGAATCAATAAATTATGGAGACAGAGAAAGAAAGCTATATGCATATAAGGGACCTAATAATGAGACAATCACAAATAAGGAAGCAGTTAAAGACCTTGGTGTGATGATGAATAGGAACATGTTATGCAATGATCAAATAGCAACTCTGTTGGCAAAATGTAAAGCAAAAATGGGAATATTGTTACGGCACTTCAAAACAAGAAAAGCTAACACATGATTATGCTTTATAAAACATATGTTCGTAGTCCACTTGAATATTTGCCAATATGATATGGTACCCACACTATCAAAGGATATTGCACAAATAGAGAGTGTACAAAGGTCCTTTACAGCTAGAATAGAAGAAGTTAAAGACCTTGACTACTGGGAAAGACTACAATTTCTTAAATTATATAGTCTAGAAAGGAGAAGAGAACGCTACATGATAATTCAGGCATGGAAACAGATAGAAGGAATAGCAGAAAATATCATGGAACTAAAAAATATCAGAAAGAGCAAGCAGAGGTAGATTAATAGTGCCCAAAACGTATACCAGGAAAAAATAAGGAAGCACACAGAACATTAATCCACTACGCACCAGCATCGATAATGCAGCGTCTATTCAATGCGTTGCCAGCTCATCTGAGGAATATATCAGGAGTGAGCGTAGATGTGTTTAAGAATAAGCTCGACAAATATCTAAACTGCATCCCAGACCATCCAAGATTGGATAAGGATGCAAATATACCGGAAGATGTACTAGCAACTCTCTGGTAGACATTAGAGGTGCCTCACACTGAGGGACCTGGGGCAACCCGAACAAGATGTAAGGTCTGTAAGGTCCTTTCCTCCTCCTCCTCCTCCTCCCTTCCTTCCTCCTTTTTCCTTTTCTCCTCCTCCTCTCCTATTTTCTTTTCCTCCTCTATTCTTTCCTCCACCCTTTCTTTCTTTTCCCTCCCTTTTTCCTTTCTCCCCCCCCCCCCCCCCCCCCACCCAGCTGCTTTCATCCCCCCTTGTCAGGAAAAGTATGCACAGACGAAGCTGCAGCCGAGTAGAAAGAACGATGCTCCTAAAATCCCTCTGTCAAAACCTTGTTCGATTTTTCTAGTGGCAAAACTCGAAAACATTTGATGTTTACTTTCTTCATTCAATTACCTATATTTTTTTCTCGTTCGTTTTTGTCGTCGGTTTATTTCGTTTAACTTGGCTGCCTTTCTATATTATTTTTAGATGCTTGCTTGTTTGTTTCTTGAACGATACATTAGATTATTCGTTGTTGTTTTTGGTTTGTTTTTTTTTTTTTTGCTTTTGTCCTTATTTCTTTGTTTTTTTATATATTTATTTATCCATTATTTAACTAAATATTTATTTACTTAATGTAACTCTTGGCTATTCTTTTAATGATTAATGTATTTGATTATTTTGTATATTTATTGATTTCTTTGTTTTTTGTTTTATTTATTTATTTTATTTTTCATTTATTTACTTATTTATTCATCTATTTATTAATTCAATTTTGCAGCTATTTATTCTTTTCCAAAAGACATTTAATCCTGTCTTGTATCATCAACTAGAACTCGTGTTACAGATAAGTCTAGAACGAATCTTAGATCCATATTCCCACACAACGTGTTCATATCAAACTGTAAAAAGCGTACATTTGCAACTTTGTAGGCATAGAACCCAGGTCATGTTTTGCATTATCTCCCCACGTATGCATGTACATGCACTTGAAACATGCACATGAAAACATGCAATAAGAAAGGAATGGTATATGTTTTTGTGGAAATGTGCAACCCTTGCAATGGAACTCCGCTACCAATAATAACGATAATTGTCATTTTAATATAGCGTCTAATGGGGACCTTCAAACTAATGTAATTATTTAGCCCAGGTAAAAAAAACAAATAAACATATTGAAGGAGAAGATAAGAAATAATGAGCTTGATGGAGATTATGGCGATGATTTCACTAAGATAAAAATGGTCGTAATGGCTCCACACATTATTTTACCTTTGACTCATCAGCGATTACTTTTCCCATTGATTACTTTTCCCTTTGACCGATCAGTAATTACTCTTCACCTTTGACCCATCAGCAATTATTTTTCACCTTTTACTCGTCAGCAATTACTTTTCCATTTGACCCTTCAGAAATTATCTTTCCCTTTGACTTGTCAGTAATTACTTTTCCTTTTGAACTATCAGCAGCTTTGCCTTTGACCCATCAGCAATTACTTTTCCCTTTGACCCATCAGAAATTATCTTTCCCATTGACTTGTCAGTAATTACTTTTCCTTTTGACCCATCAGCAGCTTTGCATTTGATCCATCGGTAATTACTTTTCCCTTTGACCCTTCAGCAATTACTGTACACCTTTGACCCATCAGCAATTACTTTTCCCTTTGCCCCATCGGCAATTACTTTTCCCTTTGATTCATCAGCAATTACTTTTACCCTTGACCCGTCAGCAATTACTTTTCCCTTTGACCCATCAGCAATTACTTTTCCCTTTGACCCGTCAGCAATTACTTTTCCCTTTAACATATCAGCTATTACTTTTCCCTTTGACCCATCAAAAATTACTTTTCCCTTTGATCCATCAGCAATTACTTTTCACCTTTGACTCATCAACAATTACTTTTCCCTTTGATCTATCAGCAATTACTTTCCCCTTGACCCATCAGCAATTACATTTACCTTTGACCCATTGGCAATTACTTTTCCCTTTGATTCATCAGCAATTACTTTTCCTTTGACTAATTAGCAATTACCTTTCCCCTTGACCCATCAGCAATTACTTTTTCCTTTTGACCACCAGCAATTACTTAATTTTCTACCCATCAGCAGCGTTTCCCTTTGACCCATCAGCAATTACTTTTCCTTTTGACCTATCAGCAACTTTTCCCTTTGACTCACCATCAATTACTTTTCCCTTTAACGGATCGACAATAAACGACTTCATCTACTATTTACTTTCAGCGTAAACTACTGGAGAGCTTCAATGGAGACGTGAAAATTATTGAAAAGAATAGATAATTCATCCTGTCATGGCTTGTAAATTTTTCATCCGTTTACGGGCTATTGAAGCTTTTCATTATTCACTTATTGACGCTGAGCGCGATTACTTTAATCCCTTTGGTATTTCAAAGGCAGCTTGATGTTGGATTATTTGGTCATTAGTCATTCATGCTATTCAGACATATCCTTTTTCTTTCATTTATCTATCATCGTCAGGATGACAGAAAACTCTGAAGTTATTAATCATAAGCTGTCGAGATGGTGACAGTGTTTTTCCTTGGTGTATTATTGAGTGTCGTAGAGTGGAAAGGAAGCATTTATTTTGGTCGATCATCTCTAATAAACCTCCTTCAATCAAGAAGTTAGATTCTGCCTTACGTTGGTCGATGTGATCGGCTTATGTGTTTTATATTTCGTGCGCGTAAAGCGGATATCGTTTTGACGCAGTGTCCAGTAAAATTATCACGGCTTTACATAAATCATAGTTTGTATCGCCTTCATGATCATTAGCACGTTTGTGAAAAAGGAAAGTTGGCATGGACGAGAATTTTCTTTGCTATTTTCTCCGCTGGTGATGGATAAACTACAAGTATCTGTTGAATTATTATTTATATGCCCTGAGTTGATATTAAGGTAAACCGTCCGCTGCTCTTTGTTTATATATCCTGAATTTACTTAATAGTAAACCGGCAGTTGCTTTCTGAGAAGACCGTAATTTTCGAAAGAAATACACTATTTCATTGCCTCACCTAGAATTCCTTTTGCCGTAGTCTATCTTTTTTTAATTCGAAACGTCTTACATTGGAATTTTATCCAAGAATATACTCTCTCTCTCTCTCTCTCTCTCCATACATACATAAATACACACACACAAACACACACACACACCACACACACACACATATATATATATATATATATATATATATATATATATATATATATATATATATATATGTGTGTGTGTGTGTGTGTGTGTGTGTGTGTGCGTGTATACATGCATATATATACAGACACAACACACACACATATAGATATATATATATATATATATATATTATATATATATATTATATTGTAACATAAAAAAAAAAAAAACTTTCTATGGTAAGGATTTACGAGGAGAATATATCAGGAAACAGTGACAACTCAGTAACTTAAAATGTACTTTAATAACAACTAGTAAGGAAATTAAAGTCACAAACAGAACATTAAACAAATTACGGACGCTTTACACAAAAGCAAAGACTCGCTATACAGCACTTCATCAAGACTACTAATCACTAATCACTGCATTTTACAGTATAATACCCAAGTCACAAAGCTTTACATCAACACAACATATAATTCACTGTAACATCAAAAAGTTAGTGGCAACCAACGTTACATCACACAAGAAAACGTCCAAATGGATAAACAATACATTACCATATATTCCTCAAAACTTGATACACTATATAATCACTTGTTTGTTTCAGCTCCAACAACGACAAAATCTGTCGTTTTGGGCCTTTATATACCAGACTCACGCTAGACATCCATGGACCAAATATCAGTTTCGGTACATTATCCTTGGCGACTACCGCCTACGCCAAGCGCTACTGCCATCTGTTGTCTAGTGTACACACTTTTTTTCTATGCAAATATGAATTTTCAACCTTTTCTGCAATTTTACATTCAATAAATCAATATTCCTTTGCATTCCCCCCCTTTTAACTCAGCGGCTCTCTCCTCAGTCCATTCTGAATTTTCACTCTTACAGTCTTAAACATTAGCTACTTCCATTTAGCAACTGTCGGAGACTGCCACGTCGTTGGTAACAAGCACTTTCCTTTAAATAATCAACAGATCTAGAGAGAGAATCTGCAATGACAAATTTTCTTTGCCTGCTATATGGTGAATATTTAGTTTGAATGGTTGCAAAAATAAAGACCATCTTAAAATTCTCTTATTGTTGTGCTTACATTTATTAATAAAGGTTAAAGGGTTATTATCAGTATATACGTCTATTTCAAAGTTACTGTTAAGACAAGTATATCTCAAAGTGCATTAAACTCAAAATTAAACTTAAAGCTTCTTTTTCAACAATACTGTAATTTAACTGGTGGCTATTATATTTCTTTGAAAAGTAAGATACAGGTGTAAAAACACCATTATGTTCCTGTAATAATACACTGCCAGCTCCTACTTCACTGGAGTCTACCTGTAACTTGAATGGTAGATTAAAGTCTGGGGATTTCAGTACTGGCATAGACATTAACATGAGCTTAAGTTTATTGAAGGCATCGTCACATTCCTTTGACCACACAAACTTCACATCCTTTTTCAGCAACTCTGTTAATGGGTAGGCTACATCTGAAAAGTTTCTTACAAAATTTCCTGTATACCCCACTGTTCCCAAAAATTTCATCACTCCACGTTTAGATGTAGGGAGGGTCAAATTCTTTATGACCTCAATATGACAATCAACAGGTTTCACTTGGCCACTTCCTATTTCATGTCCTAAATATTGAACAGTAGTTTTTCCAAATTCACATTTGGCAAGGTTTATCGTAACATTAAATTCTAATAACCTCTTAAAAACATCATATACTTTTTTAATGTGATCTTCCCAGGTTTCTCCAACAATAATAATGTCATCTAAATAAACAATACACCTTCGAAATCCTTCAAGATATAATTCATCTGACGTTGGAATATCAGAGGTGCATTACATAAACCAAATGGCATTACCTTATATCATAAAGTCCATGGGTGTAACAAATGTAGCAATATCCCTGCTGTTTTTGTCTAACTCATTTGATAGTATTCCTTTCAATAAATCAATTTTACTTAAAAAAGGAAACTTTGCTACATTATCAATTATATCTTCTACTCTGGGCATAGGATATGAATCTTTTATAGTTACATTATTTACCTTTCGATAGTCTGTACACATTCTTGCACTTCCGTCAGGTTTGTCGACTAGAATACATGGGCTAGCCCATTCACTATGGCTTTCCTCTGCTAGTCCGTGTTTCAGTAAATAAGCAACTTCGGTCTTTAACTGTTGTTGTTGCCTCGGCGACATTTCTGTATGGACGCCTGGACTTTATGGCAGTCTCTTCTCGCAAACCTGATTTATGTTGTACTCCTTTTATCCTTTTAGGATGGTCTGAAAATAGATCTGAAAAGTTTTGAATTAGCACTTTAAAATCATGCTGCTGTTCATCAGATAAATGAATACATAACTTCCTAAATTTTTCATCATCACTCAAATAATCTGTATTTTTTAATCTAAGTTCAATTTCTTCTTCAACGTCTTTTTCATCATCCTCTTTTGCAATTGACAACACTCCACTGGATTCGTTATACTTCTTTAATTTGTTAATATGGAAAGAATTTTAACTTTCCTCCGTCCTGTAGGAAATTGAATTCGATAATTAACATCACTTACTTTTTCCTTCAACCGTGCAAGGTCCTATATACTTCTGGTAAAAACCTTACCAGCTGTAGGGAGATACACTAGAACCTTATCTCCTATGTCGAGTTCACGTTTTGCAGCCTTTTTGTCGTAATTTCTTTTCATCTCTTCTTGTACTACTTTAAGATTCTCATGTGCTACTTTCCATATTTTCTTTATTTTTTCCTTCATTTCTTGTAACGTGCTAGAATCCTTCTCATCTGAAATCAACTGATTCTTTATCACCTCCATGGGTGACCTTACCTGATGGACATATACTAACTGAAAAGGAGAATAACCCAACGATGAATGTACGCTATCACGAACAGCAAATAGCAACATTGGTATGTAGACATCCCATTCCTTTTCATTTTCACAACAGTACGTGCGAAGCATGGTTTTGAAGGTTCGATGAAATCGTTCGACCACTCCTTGGCTCTGTGGGTGATAAGGAGACGATAAACAATGCTTAATATTCTGACAGGCTAAAAATGAGGTAAACTTTCTAGACGTAAAGTTGGTTCCTTGGTCGGTTTGAACTTCTTTTGGCAAACCTACCAGCGAGAAGAACTTGTTAAGCGCTTCAATTATCTTATCAGCACTCGCAGTTCTTAAAGGAAAGCCTCTGAAATCTGGGTAGCACTACACATAATTATCAGCAAATACTCGTTACCTTTGCTAGACCTAGGCAGAGGTCCTACACAATCCAAAACCAGTTTCTCAAAGGGTTCTCCTGGAACTTCAATGGGTTGCAATGGCATCACTTAGGGTCATGTTGAGCTTTACCTACTTTTTGACATAAAATCACAATTTTTACAATATTCACTACAATCTTTCTGCATCTTAGGCCACCTTAATAATTTCTCATAGTTTTGTTTATACCTAAATGACCAGAATAACTACAGTCATGAGCAATACCTAGAACAAAATTCCTATAACTACTTGGAATGACCACTTGTTCTACAACATCATTAACATTTCTAGTCTAGCTCTTGAACTTCCTCATTAGGATTCCATCCTTTAAAAAGTAACACTTCCCTTCCTTCTCGATATCATTTATATCAACAAGGGCATTATCTCTTATTACCTTCAAATTATCATCTTCAATTTGAGATTTAACAAATTCTTCCTTATTAACTTTCAGCATTCGCAAAGGAGTACTGACTTTACTTACTTGTAGTGTTTCCGGACTATCTTTAAACAAGTTTTGTAAATCCAAACCGTCGTCATCATTTACCTTTCCTTCGGCACTCTTACTTCTTGTAGTAACTGCACAAGCAGGAAATAAGTTTGGAAATGTACATTCAACTTCTGTAATAAATGAAGAATTAAAGGGTTTATCTGTCAAAATTGGATTACTGCTACCAAAAACTTTGTCTCCACATACATCATTTCCAAGAATTAACTCTACTCCTGACACTGGGATTTCTCTCACCAAAGCAATTTTAACATATCCCGAAAATTAAACGGAGTTTCTAACCTTACTTCTACTAATGGAGCTGAAAATTCAGGTCCAAACCCACGCAGAAGTACATACTCTCCAGTATCCTTCCACTGGTCATACATATTTCTTATCATTACAGACTGTACCGCTACCGGTATCTCTTAACCACCTTACTTTCCTTTTTTCAACACAAGGGAGGTGTAACCAACCATCTCCATAAAAAGGGTCATACAATTCAGTACCTTTGGATGTGGACTTCTCTTCAGGTAATCTCACTCCATTTCCTTTTACAATATTCTCAATACAACCAACATTACTAACATTTTGAACATCATTGTTACCTATTTGTGTAACCTATATTCTCATCAACATCACATATATTATTACTGTCGATGCTATCGTTACAATACCTCTTACCTGGCCTAAGGGGAGAAGCAAACAAACAAGGATCTCTGTCACACATGCCTGTGGTTGATTCAACAATGCAATGGTATTTTCAGGTTTATGATCATCCTTAAAATGTACAGGTTTATCTTTAACTTTATTTACCACTTGAATTGGACGGTTTATTGTGCGATGTGGACAACTCCTACTGATGTGTCCTGGTTTGCCACAACTGAAACATACAAAATCTCTAAAATTTTCGCCTATATTTTGGTAACTAGGTGTAAACTGATCATTTACACTGTATCCTGCTTGTCCAGCACTAACACTAGGACCAGAATTATATCGACTTGCCCTCTACCACCTCTATTAAAGGATTTATTATAGACTCCACGAGCTGATACCTGTGAACTCGTAGTCTTACCTTGTGCCTTGTAATTTTGCTGCTCTTCCCAAACTCTGCTCCTTCCAATTTTAGAGTGACATCAGTATTATATACTTATGGGGTCAATGCATAATTATCAGACAATCTAGTGGCTTCATCCACATTATCTACATCACGTTCATCCAAATATGTTTTTAATAAGTGGATTAATACCATCCTTGAACTGCTCAAGCAAGATAAGTTCCTGAAGTTTACCGAAATCACCATTAACTTCTCGGGCATTCATCCCACCTATCATACCACAGGCGTTGTTCCCGTGCATACTCCATATGAGTACGACTGTCTCTTTTTATCCAGCTTCTGAACTTCTCTCTATACCTCTCTGGCACCCATTCATAAGCCTTCAAAACTTCAGATTTAACTCTCTCATAATCCTTGGAATCATCTAAGATAAGGCAGCTAATACTTCCCTAGCCTTTCCTCGAAAGGAGGTTTGAACCAACGTGCTCCATGACGTTCTCGGCCATTCACGCTGTTCTGCCACTTTCTCAAATTGTAAAAAAAATGCATCCACTTCATTTTCAACAAAAATTGGTACACTTTTTACTGCATTGTCTATTCTAAAAGATTTTGGTATTTCTCTGGACTTTTCTTCTACTTCAAGTTTCCTTCATCTCTAGCTCTATCCTCTTTTGCTCAACTTCAATCTTCTTTTGCTCAACCTCTTTCTCAGCTTCTATCTTCTAACCTTTTCAGCTCTCTCATTTTCTAACTTCTTTAGTCAACAGCTTTCTCATTCTCTAATCTAACTATTTGCAAATGAATCTGCATCTGCTCAACACTCATCCCTTCATAAAAAAGTTTGGACTTTTTTGTTTTTTGGTTTAACCTTGCGTGACTTGGTTTTTCACGTACGGCTTTGGCACCTTCCTCTTCACTTGCACTACCCTCTGTATTTATTTTCACTAGCGCTTTGCTGGCTATCAGTTTCTTCCTCTTCCCAACTCATAGTAAACAACCCTTCCTTATCAGACAAAATGCCTAAAGTCATTAGCGCCTCACTTACTTTATTTGAGATTTCTTGCTTCCTTGCAGATTCTGATACTTCTACATTATAGTACCTAGCTAGAACAATCCAGTATTTTAGTTATACCTTCTAACTTTTCACCACTAGGACTACGTATGAAATCTTTCAAATCAAACATCTTTAATAACCTGCTCAAAATAACACAGCAAGACAAATATAGCACTAAACACTATCACAACTCTCCCCCACCCCCCTCTCTAAAGTACATGGAAGTACTGAAAAGCAATTAACAGTAGGGGATACGTCAAGTTATGGTCGAATACGTTCGACATGAAGAAAGCAACATTAATAAGGATACGTTCGGGTTTCGTTCGATAGAATGAGTAAACAATGAGTATGGATATGTTGAGTTTCGTTCGGTAGAATGAGCAAAAACTGAGTAGGGTATACGTTCGGGTTTCGTTTGACAGGCCCCCATGTAACATAAAAAAAAAAACTTTCTATGGTAAGGATTTACGAGGAGAATATATCAGGAAACAGTGACAAACTCACTAACTTAAAATGTACTTTAATAACAACTAGTTAGGAAATTAAAGTCACAAACAGACATTAAACAAATTACGGACGCTTTACACAAAAGCAAAGACTCGCTATACAGCACTTCACTCATCACGACTACTAATCACTTGCATTTTACAGTATAATACCCAAGTCACAAAGCTTTACATCAACACAACATATAATTCACTGTAACATCAAAAAGTTAGTGGCAACCAACGTTACATCACAAGAAAACGTCCAAATGGATAAACAATACATTACCATATATTCCTCAAAACTTGTACACTATTATAATCACTTGTTTGTTTCAGCTCCAACGAAAATCGTCGTTTTGTTTTGGGCCTTTTATATACCAGACTCACGCTAGACATCCATGGACCAAATATCAGTTTCGGTACTTATCCTTGGCGGACTACCGCCTACGCCAAGCGCTCTGCCATGCATCTGTTGTCTAGTGTACACACTTTTTTCTATGCAAATATGAATTTTCAACCTTTTCTGCAATTTACATTCAATAAATCAATATTCCTTTGCATTCCCCCCCTTTTAACTCAGCGGCTCTCTCCTCAGTCCATTCTGAATTTTCACTCTTACAGTCTTAAACAATTAGCTACTTCCATTTAGCAACTGTCGGAGACTGCCACGTCGTTAGTAACAAGCACTTTCCTTTAAATAATCAACAGATCTAGAGAGAGAATCTGCAATGACATTTTCTTTGCCTGCTATATGGTGAATATTTAGTTTTGAATGGTTGGCAAAAAATAAAGACCATCTTAAAATTCTCTTATTGTTGTGCTTACATTTATTAATAAAGGTTAAAGGGTTATTATCAGTATATACGTCTATTTCAAAGTTACTGTTAAGCAAGTATATCTCAAAGTGCATTAAACACTCAAAATTTAAACTTTAAAAGCTTGCTTTTTCAACAATACTGTAATTTAACTGGTGGCTATTATATTTCTTTGAAAGTAAGATACAGGGTGTAAAACACCATTATGTTCCTGTAATAATACACTGCCAGCTCCTACTTCACTGGAGTCTACCTGTAACTTGAATGGTAGATTAAAGTCTGGGGATTTCAGTACTGGCATAGACATTAAACATGAGCTTAGTTTATTGAAGGCATCGTTCACATTCCTTTGACCACACAAACTTCACATCCTTTTTCAGCAACTATGTTAATGGGTTAGGCTACATCTGAAAAGTTTCTTACAAAAAATTTCCTGTAATACCCCACTGTTCCCAAAAATTTCATCACTCCACGTTTAGATGTAGGGAGGGTCAATTCTTTATGACCTCAATATGACAATCAACAGGTTTCACTTGGCCACTTCCTATTTCATGTCCTAAATATTGAACAGTAGTTTTTCCCAAAAAATTCACATTTGGCAAGGTTTATCGTAACATTAAATTCTAATAACCTCTTAAAAACATCATATACTTTTTTAATGTGATCTTCCCAGGTTTCTCCAACAATAATAAAATGTCATCTAAATAAACAAATCCACCTTCGAAATCCTTCAAGATATAATTCATCTGACGTTGGAATATCAGAGGTGCTTACATAAACCAAATGGCATTACCTTATAATCATAAAGTCCATGGGGTGTAACTAATAGCAATATCCCTGCTGTTTTTTGTCTAACTCAATTTGATAGTATCCTTTCAATAAATCAATTTTACTTAAAAAAGGAAACTTTGCTACATTATCATTATATCTTCTACTCTGGGCATAGGATATGAAATCTTTTATAGTTACATTTTTATTTCCTTTCGATAGTCTGTACACATTCTTGCACTTCCGTCAGGTTTGTCGACTAGAATACATGGGCTAGCCCATTCACTATGGCTTTCCTCTGCTAGTCCTGTTTCAGTAAATAAGCAACTTCGTCTTTAACTGTTGTTGTTGCCTCGGCGACATTCTGTATGGACGCTGACTTATGGAGCTCTTCTCTCAACCTGATTTTATGTTGTACTCCTTTTATCCTTTTAGGATGGTCTGAAAATAGATCTGAAAAGTTTTTGAATTAGCACTTTAAAATCATGCTGCTGTTCATCAGATAAATGATAATACATAACTTCCTAAATTTTTCATCATCACTCAAATAATCTGTATTTTTTAATCTAAGTTCAATTTCTTCTTCAACGTCTTTTTCATCATCCTCTTTTGCAATGACAACACTCCACTGGATTCGTTATACTTCTTTAATTTGTTAATATGAAAGTTTTAACTTTCCTCCGTCCTGTAGGAAATTGAATTCGATAATTAACATCACTTACTTTTTCCTTCACCGTGCAAGGTCCTATATACTTCTGGTTAAAAACCTTACCAGCTGTAGGGAGATACACTAGAACCTTATCTCCTATGTCGAGTTCACGTTTTGCAGCCTTTTTGTCGTAATTTCTTTTCATCTCTTCTTGTACTACTTTAAGATTCTCATGTGCTACTTTCCATATTTTCTTTATTTTTTCCTTCATTTCTTGTAACGTGCTAGAATCCTTCTCATCTGAAATCACTGATTCTTTATCACCTCCATGGGTGACCTTACCTGATGGACATATACTAACTGAAAAGGAGAATAACCCAACGATGAATGTACGCTATCACGAACAGCAAATAGCAACATTGGTATGTAGACATCCCATTCCTTTTCATTTTCACAACAGTACGTGCGAAGCATGGTTTTGAAGGTTCGATGAAATCGTTCGACCACTCCTTGGCTCTGTGGGTGATAAGGAGACGATAAACAATGCTTAATATTCTGACAGGCTAAAATGAGGTCGGTAAACTTTCTAGACGTAAAGTTGGTTCCTTGGTCGGTTTTGAACTTCTTTTGGCAAACCTACCAGCGAGAAGAACTTGTTAAGCGCTTCAATTATCTTATCAGCACTCGCAGTTCTTAAAGGAATAGCCTCTGGAAATCTGGTAGCACTACACATAATTATCAGCAAATACTCGTTACCTTTGCTAGACCTAGGCAGAGGTCCTACACAATCCAAAACCAGTTTCTCAAAGGGTTCTCCTGGAACTTCAATGGCATCACCTTAGGGTCATGTTGAGCTTTACCTACTTTTTGACATAAATCACAATTTTTACAATATTCACTATAATCTTTCCGCATCTTAGGCCAAAAAAAAAAAATACCTTAATAATTTCTCATAGGTTTTGTTTATACCTAATGACCAGAATAACTACAGTCATGAGCAATACCTAGAACAAATCCTATAACTACTTGGAATGACCACTTGTTCTACAACAATCATTAAACATTTCTACTCTTGAACTTCCTCATTAGGATTCCATCCTTTAAAAAGTAACACTTCCCTTCCTTCTCGATATCATTTATATCAACAAGGGCATTATCTCTTATTACCTTCAAATTATCATCTTCAATTTGAGATTTAACAAATTCTTCCTTATTAACTTCAGCATTCGCAAGGAGTACTTGACTTTACTTACTTGTAGTGTTTCCGGACTATCTTTAAACAAGTTTTGTAAATCCAAACCGTCGTCATCATTTTACCTTTCCTTCGGCACTCTTACTTCTTGTAGTAACTGCACAAGCAGGAAATAAGTTTGGAAATGTACATTCAACTTCTGTAATAAATGAAGATTAAAGGGTTTATCTGTCAAAATTGGATTACTGCTACCAAAAAACTTGTCTCCACATACATCATTTCCAAGAATTAACTCTACTCCCTGACACTGGGATTTCTCTCACCAAAGCAATTTTAACATATCCCGAAATTAACGGAGTTTCTAACCTTACTTCTACTAATGGAGCTGAAAATTCAGGTCCAAACCCACGCAGAAGTACATACTCTCCAGTATCCTTCCACTGGTCATACATATTTCTTATCATTACAGACTGTACCGCGCTCCGGTATCTCTTAATTCCACCTTACTTTCCTTTTTTTCAACACAAGGGAGGTGTAACCAACCATCTCCCATAAAAGGGTCATACAATTCAGTACCTTTGGATGTGGACTTCTCTTCAGGTAATCTCACTCCATTTCCTTTTACAATATTCTCAATACAACCAACATTACTAACATTTTGAACATCATTGTTACCTATTTTGTAACCTATATTCTCATCAACATCACATATATTATTACTGTCGATGCTATCGTTACAATACCTCTTACCTGGCCTAAGGGGAGAAGCAAACAAACAAAGGATCTCTGTCACCACATGCCTGTGGTTGATTCAACAATGCAATGGTATTTTCAGGTTTATGATCATCCTTAAAATGTACAGGTTTATCTTTAACTTTATTTACCACTTGAATTGGACGGTTTATTGTTGCGATGTGGACAACTCCTACTGATGTTGTCCTGGTTTGCCACAACTGAAACATACAAAATCTCTAAAATTTTCGCCTATATTTTGGTAACTAGGTGTAAACTGATCATTTACACTGTATCCTGCTTGTCCAGCACTAACACTAGGACCAGAATTATATCGACTTGCCCCTCTACCACCTCTATTAAAGGATTTATTATAGACTCAGCGAGCTGATACCTGTGAACTCGTTAGTCCTTATTACCTTGTGCCTTGTAATTTTGCTGCTCTTCCAACCCAAACTCTGCTCCTTTCCAATTTTTAGGAGTGACATCAGTATTATATAGCTTATGGGTCAATGCATAATTATCAGACAATCTAGTGGCTTCATCCACATTATCTACATCACGTTCATCCAAATATGTTTTAATAAGAGTGGATTAATACCATCCTTGAACTGCTCAAGCAAGATAAGTTCCTGAAGTTTACCGAAATCACCATTAACTTCTCGGGCATTCATCCACCTATCATACCACAGGCGTTGTTCCCGTGCTACTCCATATGAGTACGACTGTCTCTTTTTATCCAGCTTCTGAACTTCTCTCTATACCCTCTCTGGCACCCATTCATAAGCCTTCAAAACTTCAGATTTAACTCTCTCATATCCTTGGAATCATCTAAAGATAAGGCAGCTAATACTTCCCTAGCCTTTCCTCGAAAGGAGGTTTGAATTCCAACGTGCTCCATGACGTTTCTTCTCGGCCATTCACTGCTGTTCTGCCACTTTCTCAAATTGTAAAAAAAAATGCATCCACTTCATTTTCAACAAAAATTGGTACACTTTTTACTGCATTGTCTATTCTAAAAGATTTGGGTATTTCTCTGGACTTTTTTCTTCTACTTCAAGTTTCTTCATCTCTAGCTCTACCTCTTTTGCTCAACTTCAATCTTCTTTTGCTCAACCTCTTTCTCAGCTTCTATCTTCCTAACCTTTTCAGCTCCTCTCATTTTCTAACTTCTTTAGTTCAACAGCTTTTCTCATTCTCTAATCTAACTATTTGCAAATGAATCTGCATCTGCTCAACACTCATCCCTTCATAAAAAGTTTGGACTTTTTTGGTTTAACCTTGCGTGACTTGGTTTTTTCACGTACGGCTTTGGCACCTTCCTCTTCACTTGCACTACCCTCTGTATTATTTTCACTAGCGCTTTGCTGGCTATCATTTCTTCCTCTTCCCAACTCATTAGTAACAACCCTTCCTTATCAGACAAAATGCCTAAAGTCATTAGCGCCTCACTTACTTTATTGAGATTTCTTGCTTCCTTGCAGATTCTGATACTTCTACATTATAGTACCTAGCTAGAACAATCCAGTCTATTTTAGTTATACCTTCTAACTTTTCACCACTAGGACTACGTATGAAATCTTTCAAATCAAACATCTTTAATAACCTGCTCAAAATAACACAGCAAGACAAATATAGCACTAACACTATCACAACTCTCTCTCTAAAGTACATGGAAGTACTGAAAAGCAATTAACAGTAGGGATACGTCAAGTTATGGTCGAATACGTTCGACATGAAGAAAGCAACAATTAATAAGGATACGTTCGGGTTTCGTTCGATAGAATGAGTAAACAATGAGTATGGATATGTTTGAGTTATTTCTTCGGTAGAATGAGCAAAAACTGAGTAGGGATACGTTCGGGTTTTCTTTCGTTTGACAGGCCCCCATGTAACATAAAAAAAAAAAACTTTCTATGGTAAGGATTTACGAGGAGAATATCAGGAAACAGTGACAACTCACTAACTTAAAATGTACTTTAATAACACTAGTTAGGAAATTAAAGTCACAAACAGAACATTAAACAAATTACGGACGCTTTACACAAAAGCAAAGACTCGCTATACAGCACTTCATCAAGACTACTAATCACTGCATTTTTACAGTATAATACCCAAGTCACAAAGCTTTAACATCAAACACAACATATAATTCACTGTAACATCAAAGTTAGTGGCAACCAACGTTACATCACACAAGAAAACGTCCAAATGGATAAACAATACATTACCATATATTCCTCAAAACTTGATACACTATTATAATCACTTGTTTGTTTCAGCTCCAACAAAATCGTCGTTTTGGGCCTTTATACCAGACTCACGCTAGACATCCATGGACCAAATATCATTGTTTCGGTACATTATCCTTGGCGACTACCGCCTACGCCAAGCGCTACTGCCATCTGTTGTCTAGTGTACACACTTTTTTTCTATGCAAATATCAATTTTCTTTCAACCTTTTTCTGCAATTTTACATTCAATAAATCAATATTCCTTTACATATATGATGATGCAATATATATATACATATATGATATGTATATAATTATATATATATATATATATATATATATAGATAAATAATATATATATATATATTTAAAATAATATATATATATATACATCCATAGAGAGAGAGAGAGAGAGAGAGAGCATAAAAATTGACGTGGAGTAGAAATGTTAAATCACGGAGTTTCGGTTCCGCTCTGTCGAAGCATT
>NC_087207.1:69463863-69478863 GCF_015104395.2 Macrobrachium nipponense
TGTAAATGTAAAAAAAGATATACTGTAATGACTTCTTTAGTATCCGATCCTCTTATTGAAATGCAACTCTACGGCATGTTAGGCTGAACCGCTTTCATTTATCACAGCAATTTCAATGTTTTCAAAATTAAATGGACGTGTGTTAAGCGGCCTAACTGTATCGAATGATTTTCATTTCGTTTTTGTAATGCTCATAAAATGACCGTTTACCTAATTTCTCTTTTTCTTATTTTATTTTCATTTTATTTTCTTATTTATTTATTGGGTCCTTTTTTCAGATTTTTTCTTTATTGGAGTTTACCCAAGTACCATTTTTCCCTTTTAAAGTCTCTACGTATGTTTAAGTATTGTCATTCTTTATCAAATCTTACCTACTCTTATTGTCTAATATCATAACCCTCTGAAAAAGACGTTGTCTCCTGAGATATTTCGAAAAATACCAAAATAATATTATGGGTTGGTTATATATACGGGGACCCCTTAACATAAAAAACTTAAAAAAAAAAAAAAAAAAAAAAAAAACACCGAGTTCCAAGAAAAAAAATAAAAAGTGTTCTCAAGAAAACAAAAACTTTTCCCTTGGCATTACGCCAATGAAAATATGCTGGAAAAGACGTTCTATTTGTATTTTGCTCCCAGCTACATGTCAACAGCCAATACATGTCCTCAGCTAATTCCTGTTTACAACTCGGTCCTCGAAACAGGTCTTTGACCCTCGGGGCATTTACCTGAACATGGCTGTTTTTTTTTTTTTCTGGGAGGTCACAAAAAATGAGAGCCTACGACGTCGGCTCTAGAAGGTCACAAAACAGATGAAGAAGAAGAAGAAGAAGAAGAAGAAGAAGAAGAGAAGAAGCACACAACAGATGGAAGAAGTAGAAGAAGGAGAAGAAGAAGAAGAAGGATAGGGGAAAATGAGAGCCTACGACATCGGCTCTAGAAGGTCACAAAACAGATGAAGAAGAAGAAGAAGAAGAAGAATAAGAAGAAGAAGAAGAAGAAGAAGAAGGAGCAGAATAAGGATAGGGGAAAATGAGAGCCTACGACATCGGCTCTAGAAGGTCACAAAACAGATGAAGAAGAAGAAGAAGAAGAAGGAAGAAGAAGAAGAAGAAGAAGAAGAATAAGCAGAAGAAGAATAGGGGAAAATGAGAGCCTATGACATCTGCCCTACCCTTTTCGAATACAAATGCCGCAGCCAAAAAACAGATAAATCCCATCTGTTGAAGACACTGACAAGGCCACAGATCTTATTTCCGAAAAGGGAAATAGATATTCGGGAAATCAAAAAGAATAAAAGTAAGAAATTCTTCCTTATCACATCTAGCTCTCACTTCCATGATATCTGGGAGTGTTATTTTCTTATTTTCTACGATACATACGGAAACTTCAGAGAGAGAGAGAGAGAGAGAGAGAGAGAGAGAGAGAGAGAGAGAGAGAGAGAGAGAGACTGCTCTTGAAAGCGATACAAATTCAGCGAGCGCTGATACAGCTCCCTTTTCGAGTGACCTTCATTGAAATATGTAATCATTTGATTTTATCGTTTTTGTCAACGAATCAGTTGTCATCATAAAGGTGATAAAATCGCTAGTGGTAGTATGATTGTCAGCATTAGAAGTAACCGCACGACTACGATTAGTAGTAGCGGTAGTATGTAATAGTCTTTATAATTTTTTTTATTGTCGCAATATTTGAACAAGGAAAGTATTTTACTACTACCCAATTTTATGATTTACGTATAAATCCCTTCAATAACACGATATGCTATCGTTCATGATTGTACTCGCTGAGTATATTAATTACCTAGTTTGAAGATCTCTTGAACTTAGTTGTATAACAGGAATTAACATATTTACTCTGTCACGCAATAGCTTAAAGTTACACATCAAATACATGCACAGAACCATACTGTCGCGCTGATATCAAAGGGTTGCTGAGTGTAACATATAGAATTTCAACGTAATCTTAAGGATAATCGAAACATGCACAGCATATCAGTGCAAAGAGTGTGGCAATACCTGGTAAGTCAGTTATAAAGAATCCCGTCAACTGGATTCTGAGTTTCGTTGTAAATTTCTTGGCGTATCACGTCAGCTGTTTCATAAATCGAAAAAAAAAAAAACATGAACGGAAAGGCGACCGAGTTGTCGGGAACAACTCCTTTAATTCAACGCATTGAAAACCGGTAAATAACTGGTTATTAACATTTACACGCAAATCAGGTATGAATCGAGTTTACTTCTCGTAACTTCTTGCATGAAAGTTGGTCGATGGTCTCGATGGCTCATTCAACCTTTGAATTAATTGTTTCGCCTTCTTTGATAAAACTAAGAGAGAGCTGAACTCTGACTCTCTTTTACCTCCTTCCTGAACGCCCCGACCTTTACCATCTCGTTCTGCCGTCGTCAAAAAAGATTGACTTTGCTCTAAATTCATTTTTCCAATCTCCTACTTAAAAAAAAAAAATAGCATACATTTTTCTGCATTTTACTTCTCCACGGAATGATTAGCGCTGGTTTTCTTGTTCTTATCAGTCTTATCTATTCATAAAAAATTTTTATTATTGTTTTCTTTTCTTTTCTTCCTGATCATGAACATGAAACATTACATATAATAATGGGTTACAAGACACCCAAGTGTTTCAGTGATAAATGATATGACCTTATTTAGCGGGAGTCCGAAGTCTTATATTGTTAATTATGAAATCCCATCATTATATGCAATGGTTTCAGAATATTCCGATTCTTTTCATTTCAAATAATACCACTGGCATATTAGGATGTTCATAAAAGTCCTTATGTGCTGTTTACTTCTGCATAAATCAACAGTATTTGTAATGCGATGTAATACCTTGCATTTTAGGTTTAGATGACTATTGATTGTTGCATCTTCTTTAATTTTACAATGTTTTATGCTGGGAGACCTTAGACAGATTTTATCTGTATCCTTTTAGCAGGTTGGGGTCATTTTCATGGATTTAATCTAAAAAGAGAAAATATAAAACTAGATGTTTAGCAGGTTAAGGGTCTTTTAAGAAACAAAATATAAGATAAGAGATATTTAGCAGGTATTCAATTTATAAAAAACAAAAAAGAAATATAAATTTGAATATCAGCTTATTGGGGCCTTTAGTTATGAATAAAAAAAAAAAAAAAACTACGAAACTAGATACTTAGCAAATAAAACAACGTATACTTGAGCGCGGCAGAGATTTGTAGGTGAGAGGCAGCGCGGCGTTAACTTATACCTCTCATGATAGCCGTGTGGTTTAGAGCGCTTCACTATACGTCCTGAATTCTTGGTTCCGTGGTTCGAGTCTGTGACCCGACAAATTTTTTTCAACTGAAAAATTCCCGTTTGGTTAACACATATGAAAAGATATTAATTCCGAGGTAGGGCGAATTAGATATTAAAGGATTTTTGTAGGTTAATGAGTGCAGATGAAAAATGGTGATGTGATAAAATTCATTAATATATATATATATATATATATATATATATATATATTTATATATATATATATATATATATATATATACATAATATATATGTGTGTGTGTGTGTGTGTGTGTGTGTGTGTGTGTGTGTGTGTACTTCCCTTCAGTTAACATATATGAAAATATATTAATTCCGAGGTAGAGCTTCATTGCAAGCCTTGTTCTATGGACATATAATGCTAAGAGACAAATATATCCTAACTAAATTCTAGTCAAGTTATTACTTCAAATACAGAATACATTCGCTTGTAAAAAGGAATAGGCAGCGAGATGCTGGAATAAGCTGCACTCTACTATTATTTGCTCTTTTATCACTATCTGATCGTGTGTGAATTCCCACAATTATCTCTTACGAGAGGAAGTCAGCTCAGTTCAAGTTTCCAAGCACCTCGTCGTACCTCGAACGCTGTTGCTGCCTCTACGAGGTTTTCCTTTTCATCTGGCTCTTTGACAAAGTTGTATTTGAAGACCTCCCTTCTCCTCCGCCTCCTGCTCCTCCTCCACTAACCCTCCTCCATCTCCAGCCCTCCCCGGCCACCCCAACCCCCCACCTCCGACTCCTCATCAGCATCCCTAATTTCACATTGACGTGAGGGCTATTATATCTCCTTTTTTATATCCTTCCTTAACATCCTCGCTGTCGGAATCTTAACATCCTTCTTTCTCTTTGCTTAAAGATTCGACCGCCCCCCCACCCCCCCCCCCCCACACCAATCTCAACCCCGCCCCTTTTTTTTAAGCGCTTGTCAAAGGTAAATGCTTCTGAGATAGATAATTTTTTTTTTTTTTTTTGCCTTTTCTCCATCCGGTTCACAGTTTTTTTTTTTTTTTTTTTTTTTTTTTTTTGTAAGAAGAAAAATACAATTTTTTAACGTAGGAGACTTAAGAGTGACCTTTTGATTAGCCACTTTTTATGGTTTTGTAGATTGAAATTAACGAATATCTGATTCCGGTCCATCCTGATGAATGCAACGTCATTTTTTTTTAATTCCACGTATTTCTAAACCAAATGAAAATAATGAAAAAATTACGATGATGATGCTGATTACAGCTCTGTTAGTAGTGTAGATATGAAACCAAAATGTTTGGTATTTCAAATTGATACATGGTTTTACATCTACATTAAAACCAGAGTAATCAGGCATCACCACCATTATCTTAATTATCACCAACATTGTTTTTCCATTGTTTTCATATGTCATAAAAATACATGGAATTAAAATCCAGACGATGCTTTCACTAGATTGAACTGATAAAAAAGACGTGAACTGGATGGAGAAAAAGCAAAAATAAATAAATAAATAATAAATAAATAAATAAGAAATAAAAGCAGCGTACGGGGACAAATAAAAAAAAAAAAAAATTTAACTGGACGGAGAAAAGGGGGAAAAAAATTGGAGGTGTATCTGATTGGGGAACATTTGCCCTTTTCAAGCACTTACAAAAATAATTAAAAAGTAAAAGTAAATGTACCTTTTCACCGTACAAAGAAAAATTTAAAAAATAAGACGTGAACTGGATGGAGAAAAGTAAAAAAAATATGGCACAAAAATAAACTAATGAGGTATCTAATTTGAAAACATTTACCCTTTTCAAACGTTTGCCAAAAATAAATAAATAAATAAATAAATAAATAAATAAATAAATAAATAAATAAATAAATAAATAAATAAATAAATAAATAAATAAGCGAAAAGGGAAATGTACCTTTTCAGCTTACGAGAAAAAAAACGGGAACTCGATGCAGAAAAAGCAAAAAAAAAAAAAAAAAAATGTACGAGGTATCTAATTGTGAAACGTTTACCCTATTCAAGCGCTATAAAAAAAAAAAATCGCGTCTTTCGGAAAGAGAATGAAGAGAAATTAAGACTTCCGACAACTAGGATGTTACGGAAGGACATAAAGAGGATAACATAGCCCACCGTCAATGTGAAATTAGGGATGCTGATGAGGCGACAGTAGGATGGGTGGGAGAGGGGAGGCGGGTGGAAAGGGCGGAGGAGAAGTAGGAGGGGTAGGGGAGGAGGCAGGTCTCCAAATACAACTTTACCAAAGGGCCAGATGAAAAGGAAAGCCTCGAAGAGGCAACAGAATTCCAGGCACTTCGGGGTACGACGAAACTTCAACTGAAGATTAATTTTTCTCTTCTGAAGTTAGGTCAGAGGTTCTTCAGAAAGTACGTGGCGTCGCCGACTTCCTCTCGTAAGGTTTGGGGCGGGGTGGCGAGGGGGTGCGGGGTGCTAGGTGGCGTTTGGAGGCCGTTACCCAGGTTCAATGTAGCATTTGAGTCGGTCAAAACTGGACAGTATTTGTGTGTGTACATATATGTAAATGTATGTACATATGTATGTAAGAATTTAAGATTTTAAGAATTAATGAATATGACCAACACACACAAACGCATACATAGGCCAATACCAAGTCAACTATTGGAGTTGGTAAAAATAGGCATACAAACATGTTAGTGTGGATATATATATATATATATATATATATATATATATAATATATATATTATATAGTATATATATATAGATATATATAGATAAGTATATATATATTATATATCTATATATATATACTGAGGTATAATATAATATTTATTAGATCTAATATATAATATATAATATATATATTATATATATTATAATATATTAATTATAATATATATATATATATAATAGAATCTTATATAATATATTATATATAATATATATAATATAATATATATATCTATATATATATATAAGATTATATATATTATAATATATAATATATATAATTATATATAGAATATATATATAAATATATATAATATATATATATTAATATATCTATATATATATAATATCTTAATATAGATAATATACATATATATATATATATATATATATATATATTATTATATATATATATATATATATAAATAATATATATTATCTATATATATATATATATATATAATTATATTATATATATATATTATATATCTATATATATATATTAGAATATTATATACATAATTAGCAAGGTTCTTAAACCATCCCTGCTCATAAGAAATTACGTGTGCGAGTTCATACACGATTAGACATCGATAAAACTGCAAATTACAGTGAAAACTGGGAAATTATGCTACTAAGATCAGTGCAGTTTCTGCCACGACCAAACGACCAAGAGAGAGAGAGAGAGAGAGAGAGAGAGAGAAGAGAGAGGAGCGAGAGAGAGAAGAAGAGAGAAGAGAGAGAGGGGGGGGGTGGAATTGAGATTGACCAATGACAGGCAAACAAATTTATATAATTTTCAATTATTTTTGCTTGGTCAACCGACCTGAGAAACTACAGGTACAAGGTGAAAGAAACTCCCATCTTATTTTTATAACATTACAAGGGGAGTGGTTCGAAGGAGTGTATGCCATGGGAGTTACGTAAACAATGGAGTCAGTCCTCAGATATAAATATGAAAGGAGTGAAAACTATCCAACCAACTACTAACCAACCAGTATTTAAAATACGTTAACAATCCAGTGGTTCTAGTTTTCTAAATGAAATCTTTAAAATATTTCTAAAAAATTGGGTACTCTGTCACTTCATCGTTATGTCTCTCCAATAAAATATCACTCCTTTGTTAAGTCACTCCTATGAAGGTCCAGCTTTGTTTCTTTGGACGCTATTCAGGACTTATGACAAAACGTAGAATAAAAAATAACACAATAGACTTGTACCAAAATAAAATAGCTATAACAAATGTATTTATATCAGCCTACAATTAAAACCGATTGCCTCACCAATGCTTTTCATAGCCACTTGTTACAAAATATTTTCCTGATAAGATGTTTTTCCAAAAGTAGAAATATTTCCATTTTTAACTTAACCACCCTTAAAGCATGCGTATACTACACGTTCGCATGGATTCAGGCACAAAATCACGTCGTATGAATGCAGGGACAAAATCCCGTTCGTATGCATGCAAGCACAAAATTACTTTCGTATGCATGCAGGGACAAAATCACTTCCGCATGAATGCAGGGACAAAATCACGTTCGTATGCATGCAGGCACAAAATGGCGTCCGTACGCATGTAGGCACGAAATCCAAAAAAACTTTTATCGGTTCAAAATGGTATATATTTCGGTTTTATTTTCATCTCCATTAATAACACAGCAATAATCACCATCTCATCATAATCATCAACATCGCCGTCGTACTTTTTTTTATTTACCTTCATTTGGCTTTCAAATACATGGAATTAAAATCCAGACGATGCTTTCATAAGAATGAACCAAAATAAAAATTAAAAAATGAGAAAAATACGATATAGCAGCAGCGGTGACGACAAAATCCACCAAATCCTAAACTATCTGTTGAGTCACCTAAATTTCAAAAATGTACTTTTTCTCTCAGTGTTCATCTTGATGAATTGTGAGAATATAAATAAAAAGAAACTCACAAGATACGAACAAGAAAAGTGCTAATCTTTACAAGAAGAATTAAAACGCAGAAAAAAATTTCATATTTTTCAAAGGTCAAGACTGGAAAATGAATTAGCAAAAAGTCAATCATTTTACGACGAAAGAACGAGAAGAAAAAAGGTCAGGGCGCTCTCGAAATAAAAGGGAGTTAAGGTCAACTGTCTTAACAGTATCAAAAAAAGCAAACAAGAAATTCAAAGGCTAAGTGAGCCATCGACACCAACGACCATCTTCCATGCAAGGAGTTTCGAGAAGTAAACGCGTTTCATACTTGATTTGCCTATAAATGTTAATACCCCGTTATTTACCCGGCGGATTAAAGGACATCTTCCTAATAACTGCTTCGGCTTTCAGTTTACGCTTCTTACGTAGATTTACATGCGAAACTTTGGAGTCTAGTTTGAGTTGTTAAGGGGCAAATTGAAGGAATGACTGAATATACCCAAATAAGTTTCTCTCTTCTCTCTCTCTCTCTCTCTCTCTCTCTCTCTCTCTCTCTAGATTTTTTCTAGGCATTTATAGCTGACATACGATGTATCGCAAAATCATATCGTTGGGACTTCGATGTAAATGATTATGAAGATTGTTATTAATACTGTATTGAGCAATTGCACCGAATTGCATATACAAAACTTTTGACGTAGATAATCATGGAGATTTTTTAGTCATATTGCATTGCGTATTTGTATTAAATGGCGTATACATGACTGTCGACGTATATAACCATGCAGATTTTTTTACTATTGCATCACGTAATTGTATTGAAAGGCATATACATAATTGTTGACGTATGTAATCAAGAAGAGTTCATGTTGTAAGCCAAAAAACCTTGTACATAAATAATATCATCCCGCGGCAAAATCTGGAATCGTAATAATTATCCCGGCGCCAAATTCTTACGCAAAGGGACTTATCTTTAAACTATAAAACTTGGATAATAGTAAAGACTTTTCATTATTCAAATACTGCTATAATAAACGAACGAGTAAATACTACGCCCTAATACAAATACGACGGCTGTCGATGTTAATACCTCTAAAACTGAAGATCCTACTAGTATTACTACTATTACTACTGCTACTACTACTAGTGTTGCTCGCGGCAAAGCATTCGTTGATAATAATAATAAGAGTAAAATTGTACATACTTGAACGAACGGAGAAAGTCAAGGAAAGGCATTCGACCGGAGGGAGAGCCCCCCACCTCATATTTCTCTCTCTCTCTCTCTCTCTCTCTCTCTCTCTCTCTCTCTCTCTCGATGATAGTTTCCATAGACTAAAAATGTCCCCATTCACACTATTCTTACTTTCTTCCTAAGTTGTTTAATACGATATTCTCTCTCTCTCTCTCTCTCTCTCTCTCTCTCTCTCTCTCTCTCTCTCTCTCTTAAGGCAGTCATAAAGAAAGCAGTTTCATCGTAAGCATTTTTCTATCCAAATATATAATACTAAGAAATAAATATACCCTTTACCAGATCTTTATCCAGGTTAATACTCCGAATATAAAATATATTCACTTCTAGGAGGAATTAACACCGAGGCTGCCTGATGTACAAAGACATACTAAAACTCTCTACATGCCTTATCCGACTGCTGTAAGCGGCAACTGTTCATAATGAGTCTAGAGGTGAATTAAGTGAAGAAAAATACAAGGTGTGATCCGACCTGCAGCTTACTCGGGATGCGTGCAAGATTTTCCCCTCGGGCATAAGTTGTAAACATTATATTCCTAACTTTTAACGGAAATTAAAACGCACTAAAATCTACGGTCAAATAGAGCCTTGTTTCACCAACGGAAATTAAAATAGATAATCTATATTTCATTAGAAATTTTTCTTCTGTATTGTTTAGCATGCACATTACTTATTTCTATACACTTTCATTCTAATAAATAAATCATAGATACCCTATCCTAGCCCCCTAACAACAAACAACAATAACAACAGCAAAGTAGTTTGTAGGCTTACTCCCCGAGTAAGCAATCATTTTCGTATACGATAAGATTTTAAATGCTTCTTGGACAACATTACTTCGGAAATTATCCTTACCTATTGCTCAAGTTCAAGTGCAGGGCCGCAAATATAGATCTCATTCCTACATACACAGGATAAATTACATTACAATTATTAAACGACTTTATCTTAATCACACCATTCCAAGTGTATGGCATCTATACGTACATTGTTGAGCGCTCACGAGAATACCCAGTGCATGGCATCTGTACGTACATTGTTGAGCGCTAACGAGAATACACGTACATTGTTAAGCGCAAACGAGAATACCATATGCATGGCATCTATACGTACATTATTGAGTGCTCACGAGAATACCAAGCGCATGACATCTAAACATACATCACTAACGCCTTAACGAGACGTTGAAAAGACACTGTAACCTAGTTTGAGAACAGACAACCCTTCCTTCAATGGTACGGTGTCCTAACTTAACCTCGTTTTTATCCTTCCTGGAATTTTAGTAATTTCATGGTATTCCATTTATTGTTTTGTCGCTCGGTATAGTTGTGTATTTTTTATCTTTACAGATTCTGGAGAGGGACACGACAGACAATGACTTCTCTACCTCCCGTAAGAAAGTGTGATGAATTCCCCCTATTTTCATCATTTCTGGAATTTCAGTAATCGTCTGCTATGTTATAGCATGGGCACAACAGACAATTCTGCTTTAATCAAGAAAATTCAGTAAATTAACCTCCTTTGTACCTTTTCTGGAATGTTATTATTGTGATGCTATATTTTTCGTGTTTTTTAATTATTTTTTTTTTACTGATTGAAACTATATAATTATTTTCTATGTTCACAGAACCTGAAGATGGACACAGCTTTTACCAATAAAGTGCTTAACCCACAAATGAAGTGCCTCACCATATCATGATTTTTCCTCTGGTAAATAACATAATGTTCTTCCATTTCTAGGGTGTCGAAATCTCTCTCTCTCTCTCTCTCTCTCTCTCTCTCTCTCTCTCTCTCTCTCTCTCTCTCATCGTATGAAACAAAATTCGAATTAATTCACCTAAGTAAATTAAACATCAGCCCAAGAAGTTTTTTTTTCTCTTTTATAGCCTTTTAGTCCTTGGTACTTCAGATCATAATTAGCAAGTAAAGAATGCACAGAATAAACTTCGACGCATTCTCTATAAATCAACACTAGTTCACAATACTACAAATTCAACCAATATTTGTCACTATATGAACATAATTTGAAAGCAATATTTATCACGGTTATGAACATAATTTATAAGCAATATTTGTCACTAATGTGAAAATGATTTGTAAAGGGAGTCTCAGACATTGGATTAAATCAGTTGGTCATAAACAATTCTTTTTTTATATTACAGTATTAATTAATTGAAGAAAACGCAATTGAAAAAAAATGAAGGAATTAGAAGTTCCATCAGAACTTAAAGAAGTGTGAATATCATCAAATTACAAAATACGTGTAAGAGTATTTTAGCTTGAAACAACCAATCACGCTAATGTTAAATATTAATATTGCACACAGACGTGCATAGCTCCCTCAGTTTTTATCATAATCTGAAATTCTATATCTCACTTTTAATCACCATCTGAAATTTTGTCTTGAATTTCTGACTGACTACCAAATGCACAATTTATTTCTCATGTCAGAGGTATGAGAGGTTTAAGAGAATACTCCTACATTGACCTGTGCCTATTTAGGAGAGAGAGAGAGAGAGAGAGAGAGAGAGAGAGAGAGAGAGAGAGAGAGAGAGAGAGAGAGGCTCTCGTATGGAATATTAACCCCCGTACATTAGTAATAATTCCAGTGCAATTGCAGACTGATATTCTGGTATTGCACGGTGATGAGTTATTTGCATTGATTTCCAGGTACAGGAAATATAGACTGATGCCAAAAGCGTCCAGAATTTACTGGGTTTGCGTCAGTTAATGATATTTATACAAGTCAAGAAACCATCAGATATTCAACACTAATATCGGATGGGTTCGGGTATTTCCAAATGCCACTTTGTCGTGTCTGATTCAGCATTATTATTATTATTATTATTATTATTATTATTATTATTATTATTATTATTATTATTATTATTATTATTATTATTATTATTATTATTATTATTATTATGAAGATAATGGCTGTTTCTACGGCATTCAATTTATTTGCAGTCTTCTACATTCGACACACAAGCTTCTTTTCGTCTGCTTGTAGCTGGTTTATCAAGTTTCTTATGAAGATTGTAAAACGAATAGAGAAGACTATACAAGTTGAATCACGTAGAAACTGTCATTATTTTCAAATTATCTCTTCCCCAATTATTATTATTATTATTATTATTATTATTATTATTATTATTATTATTATTATTTTATTATTATTATTGTTGTTGTTGTTTGTTTGTTTGTTTGTTGATTGTTGTTGTTGTTGTTCTAAAGTGGGTCACATTTTATTATTGTGCGAGTCCGTGTATAATTTTTAAAAACTTTACAAAAAAAGGCAGATGAACCCAGGGAAGGGTTGAAAGCTTTTTTTGTTAAAGTTTTAAAAAATTATACAAGGACTCGCAACACTTTTTATTATTGTGGACCCTTTAGAACATTATATATACTCTCGCGATAGAGAGTTTTTCCGAACTAAAATTATTATTATTCTTTATTATTATTATTATTATTTATTAATTATTAATTTTATTATTATTAGATTATTATTTTATATTATTTATACAATATTCATACAGTGGATCTGTGGAGAAAAGCGACTATTTGTTACAATTTGGTTGGAAATTTAATTTTTTTTTTTCTTTTTTTTTTTAATTGTCGCGAAAAAATTAAACAACTTGTAACAAATGGAAAATCGTCAAGCTAGAAATTTTTCTTTTTTTTCTTTCCGAGACAAAAAAAAAAAAAAATTGCAGTTTGGTTTGGAATTTTTTATTTAGTTTTTTTTTTCTTTGTTTTTTTTTAATTGTCGCTAAAAATGAAAGGACTGTGAACAAATGGGAAACCGTCAAGTAGAAATTTTTTCTTCTTTCCAAAGTCAAAAAAAATAATATATATATATATTGCATTGTTGGAATTTTGTTTTTTTTTTTTTTTTTTGCTGTCTTTTTTTTTTAAACGGTCGCTAAATAAAAATTCAAAAAACACTTGTAACCAAATGGAAAACTGTCAAGCTAGAAATGTTTTTCTTCTTACCCAAGTCAAAAAAAAAAAAAAAAAAATTGCAGTTGATTGGAATTTTTATTTTATTTTTTTTATTTTGCTTTTTTTAAAAATTATCTCTAAAAAATTAAACACTTGTAACCCAAAATGGAAACCGTCAAGCTAGAAATTTTTTCTTTTTTTCTTTCCAAGTCAAAAAAAATAAAAAAAAAAATTGCAGTTTGGTTGGTATTTTATTTTACTTTTTTTATTTTGCTTTTTTTTTAAATTTTTTTTAAATTGTCTCTAAAAATTAAACACTTGTAACCAAATGGAAACCGTCAAGCTAGAAATTTTTTCTTCTTTCCAAGTCAAAAAAAAAAAGTGGTTTGGTTGGGAATTTTTTTTTGCTTTTTTGTTTTTTGCTTTTTTTTTAAATTGTCGCTAAAAATTAAACACTTTGTAACCAAATGGAAACCGCCAAGCAAGAATTCTTTCTTCTCTCCGAGGGCAAAAAAAAAAAAAAAAGATTGCAGTTTGGTTGGAGTTTTTTTTTTTTATTGTCGCGAAAAATCAAAAACTAAATTTTTTTCTTCTTTCCGAGACAAAAAAAAAAAAATGCAGTTTGGCTGGAGTTTGTTCGTTTTTTTATTTATTTATATTGTTTTTTTTTTTTGCTTTTTTTTAATTGTCGCGAAAAATGAAACACTTGTAACCAAATAGAAACCGTCAAGCAAGAATTTTTATTTTCTTTTTTCCGAATCAAAAAGAAAACAAAAAACAAAAATAAAAAAGGACGCGACATGTTCCATTTGAGACGTTGTCGCGAAGATTAAACACTCGAGGTTCTACAGGGCTGTAGAGACGACCTCAAAAAAAAAAAAAAAAAAAAAAAAAAAACAAAAAAAAAAAAAAAAAAAAAAAAAAACGGTGCAGCCCTCCCTAGCCACAGTAGTTTTTAAAGATTGTGAGGCGGACAGAGAAAGTGTAGACAGATAAGGTGCGGACGGACGGGCATATAGCCACCTCAATAGTTTCCTTTTACAGAAAACTTAAACCATGTTGATAAATATGCTAGCAAGGAAAAACGTTTACGAACAAAATAGGAAATGGACTAAGAGAGGATTAATGGAATATGGCCATTAGCCTTTCGACGCAGGCACGACGAATTACCGTCAGAATGACCGCCCGTATTACCTACGGAATTAAGTTCGACCTGGAAAATTAATTCATGGAATACAATTCGTTGTTATCGTATAACAGCGCAAAAATTTATTTTTATGATTTCGTTTTCGAATCTTAACTTCCTGTAATTAAATTCTCCTTCGCGAAATAATTCTAAATTTCCTCTTCGCAGCCAATTTAAATTTAGCCTACAGGTAATCATAAACTGCCTTTAAATACTAGATCGAAAAGGGCTTAATGATTACCTGTCGATTTACCTGCAGAAGAAATGACCTTGGTCAAATGAATCAAAGACTAAAAAGGAGCCTTTTTTTTGCTATTTTTAATAAGTTACAAATTACATTACCATTACCCTTACCTTCCGAGTGACTTCGGAGAGCGAACGACTGAATTATTAGAAATCAACTCTAATAATGAGTAAAAAAAATAACCTTTTTGGAGACTGGAAGATATTTAACATGAAGATGGTCATATAACTGATCCGTGTTGCAAAACGTTGCTCAAACGCGAGATATTTGGCGTGCTTTTATGGAACCTCTATGCAGGAGATAAATGATAAGGATGATTATCCTAATGAAAGGTGAAAAAGGTACAAATTAAATTACCATTACCCTCTCCTTCCGAATGACTTCGGAGGGCGAATTACTGAATTATTAGAAATCGACTCTAATAATGAGTTAAATAAAAAAACTTTCTGGAGACTGGAAGATATTTAACAT
>NC_087207.1:69483863-69488863 GCF_015104395.2 Macrobrachium nipponense
CATCCGCATCTACATACACAATTGTAAAAAAAATTTATGTCCACATCCGTAGATCCCATTTTCAGACATCCGATTACACACACACACACACACACACACACATACACACTCACACACACACACACACACACACACACAACACACACACATATATATATATATATATATATTATATAATATATATATATATATATATATATATATATATATAATTTCCGGGTAATGAAATCCATACGCAGATTTAACATATACAAAATATTTATTTTGGATAAAAGGGAATTCACAATATCATAGCAGCAAATCCGTAATGTAATGATAAAGATAGGAAGTCTGTAAATGTTTGCATTTAATTATACAAATGAAAATCCAATTCTATGCTCGCCCCGTAGATTTTACAATAAAGTATCATGCTAATTTAAAATGCCTTTAAATCTGTTAGCCTTCCTCACTCTCCTAATTTGGCTCTCTCTCTCTCTCTCTCTCTCTCTCTCTCTCTCTCTCTCTCTCTCTCTCATTCTGAATTACCATTTATTGTTTCTGCAGTGAAACAGACTCTCCTGAATGTTTATGAGATCGTTATAGACAAAACTGTTTTCTGTTGAAAGAATGGTGCTGTGGAACGAATCGCTTTCAGTATTACTGAGGTCGATGCTGTACACTATTACATTTACTCGCTGCTGTTTGACTTATGATAATGTTATTATTAAGCATATATATATATATATATATATATATATATATATATATATATATATATATATATATATATATATATATATTGCTACTTTCAAAATGCATATATCCCCTCTAAGAATGTATAAAATGTTATGTAGAATTGTGCAACATTTTTTTAGATTCCTAAATAGCTTAGAGATAGGATGTTTTAAATGTGTGTTCAGATTTCGCATAACATAATGTAAAAGAATATATATAACGTAGAACGTAGAAAGAGAGAGATTTTCTTTGTCCATTCGAAACTACGATTGTTTCCCTATTATGTCAGCACTGTGAGATTAGAGGAACTCTGAGATCTCCGTTTGCTTTCCTAATCTGTCAACACGTTTGATAAGCAAGATCGAATCTTCAATGTGTTTTGGGATTCTGTCATCAAGTAAGATAAGGGCCTTATGCTGGTCTCATACGTGTATGTCTTTGTCAAAGCCACGTGCAGATTACACATTTTGTATGTAAAGTTGAGTAAAATTTCGAAGCTTCTGGAAGCATTATTGCCAAAAACATTTTTTGTCATCCACTGCCCAGCTTACGTAAGGAAGAGAATTTCATTAGATCTTAGATACTCGAGGCGTTGAGATCTCTCTCTCTCTCTCTCCCTCTCTCTCCATCGCATAGCACTTTTGATTTAAAGTAACGTAACGATTTCGTACTTATTTGAATGGTCACTCGTAATTTGTAAATTTCAGATTTGATATTTCTTAGAGTTTATTTAGTGTTATATAGTGTTTTTTTGTGGATTCTGAACAAACATTGTTTCGTGACAGCGCCTGGGTTTGGTAAAGAGAAACAAGCCTGCAGCAAAGAAAGAAGTTGGTAAACCAAAAAGGTAAAGTGTGTTATATTTTTATTAGTTGCAACTAATAACTGATAGGAACAGTGGTTAGATAAAAACTAATAACTGATAGGGACAGTGGTTTGGTAAAAACTGATGGTTACAGTGTTTTGAGTGAAAAGGTTTACACTTTTACACATTGCAAATTTTTGTGTTTTGTGTTTGTTTCATTTTTGTGCATTTGTTCATTTTCTTGTTGAAGTGTGCCTTTTTATTTTGATATTGTCCACATTTTTCTGTATTTTCATTTGCATTCACAATTTAATTGACTTAGTTATTTTCATTGCTTAATCATTGCACATTGGATTAAATTTAACACTTGTGAATTAATTTGCATTTACTTAGAATTCTTTTCAAGTTTTATTATTGTTTAGCACTTGTGAATTAATTTCAAATTTTCAATTATTGCCTAACAGTTTTGAATTTTGATTGAATTAATTTTCTTAAATTTTGTGATAAATTAATTTTGATTTGATTTTACTTAGTTTGATTCAAGAATTAATAAAACTTTACTTTGTTTTCACTTATAAATTTTGAGTTTAATAATAAATTTTTGTATTTAAAATTTTTATAAGGGTTTTCTTTATTTTATATCAGTATATAACTATATTGATGTTAGGTAGAAACACAGAGTGGTGATTAATCTGTTTTCCTTCAATTTACTTGAAGTGACTTAGAACCAGGGCAGTACTTAGATTTCTGAAATCAGGGAAATACTTAAACTTTTAAAGCTGTTGATGGAGTGATGCCCTTTGATTAATTTAATTACTTACAAGATTACCTCACACCTGTTTTCATGAACTTAGTCTGATTTTCTGCAATACTGGTAAGTTGTTAAGGGATCACTGTTGCCTCCAGAGTATTCAGTCGTTTAGTACCTGTGATGAGGGTTCAGGTGTCTGGCTTTTGTGAGGTAACAATAAATGAATGGTAAGTGTAGTACCCAGGTACTTGGCACTTCGTCACAATATATATATATATATATATATATATATATATAGATATATATATATATATATGCTTAATAATAACATTATCATATGTCAAACAGCAGCGAGTAAATGTAATAGTGTACAATCAGTGTTCGACCTCAGTAATTAATATGAAGCGATCCGTTCCATAGCACCATTCTTTCAACAGAAAACAGTTTTGTCTATAACGATCTCATAAACATTCAGGAGAGTCTGTTTCACTGCAGAAACAATAAATGGTAATTAGGAATGAGAGAGAGAGAGAGAGAAGGAGAGAGAGGAGGAGAGCGATACGAGAGAGATGAGAGAGAGGAGCCAATTCGGAGATGAGGAAGGCTAACAGATTTAAAGGCATTTTAAATTAGCATGATACTGTATCGTAAAATCTACGGGGCGAGCATCGAATTGGATTTTCATTTGTATAATTAAATGCAAACATTTACAGACTTCCTATCTTTATCATTACATTACGGATTCGCTGCTATGATATTGTGAATTCCCTTTTATCCAAAATAAATATTTTGTATATGTTAAATCTGCGTATGGATTTCATTACCCGGAAATATTTAACTCTTTGCAGGAAGTTTCTTTGCTCCTATTTTCTATCTGGCTGCCTGTCGTTTGTATCTACAGACAATTAATTATTCGGCTGCAATTCACAAATACAGTTGGATATCGTTACTATCGAGATAAAACTAATTGACTCTTGTCGTGACATTAGCTTTGAGTTTCTCATTGTTTACAAAGAGTAAATCCACTGAAGCTTGCTGTGAGAGTGTTATATTCAGGTCTTTTATTTGGCTTTCATGTTAGGTTTCTTTAATCTATATTTATTGTCTTGCATTTGATTATGCTGAATAAAGTGCAAATTTAATGATATATGGCCGTCTTACCCCTCTCTCTCTCTCTTCTCTCTCTCTCTCTCTCTCTCTCTCTCTCTCTCTCTTCTACAGATACATACTATTTTGGCCATTGTTCCATTAAGCTTAAGATGAGTAGTTCCTATTAACAAGGAAATGTAGCACCCAACAAGTAATCTTTTCTCATCATTTACTCTTAAACCGTCAAGCTTTCGAATTCGCCACTTGCTTTTTTTCCCTTTGACTTCTACAATCTTGCAGCCTTAGGTTGATAAGGACATTCGATTGTCTTTTCCATCGGCATTTCCGGTACAAAAAAAAATCTGTTTTACTTAAGCTGGATTTATTTAGAAAATATCCAGACCACTTACACAGAAAAAAAATTAATTATACTCAAAAGCTCAGCCTCAGTGACACCCGATATATGGAAAAGGTTACAAAAGAAATAATGTCTTTTGTAATGAATTTTGCTATTGCACTTAATAATGGCTTCGTGGCGTCATTGACGAACTGCAAAAAACATGAAGATAAGCATTATTTACCTGTTTGCCACACTTTCTCTCTCTCTCTCTCTCGCTTACCTTATTCCCTTGTGAATGATAATTTCAAAATATAAGCTTGAAATTCCCTAGAATATACATAACCACGCACACAATATATATATATAGATTATATATATATATATTATATATAAAATGTATATATATATATATATATATATATATATATATATATATATATATATATATATAGATAGATTATATATATTACTATATATAGATGTATATATATATATATATATATAGCTTATTATATATATATATATGGATATATATATGTAATATATATATATATATATATATAGATAGATCTATATTATATGATATATCATATATATATATTATTAAGATATATTATCTATATATATATAGATATATATAATATATATATTAGATATATATTTTTCTCGATATAAATATATCTACTATTTATATATATCATGTATAGTTATATTATATATATCTATATTATATATTTATTATATATAGATATATCTGCATATATCATACTATATATATATCTATTATATATATATATATACTTATTATTCCATACCTATTGATCTATATATAAGATATATAGATATATATATATATCGTATATATATATATTATCTTATATCTCGATAGATATATTATGGTATAAGATATGATGTATATACTCTCTATATATATTATTATATTATATATATAGTATTCTTTGGCTATTTAGTATCTATCCTTCGTGATGAGATGAGTTTTATTTTATCTTTATAGATTTCTGTATATTTGATATATTTGATTCTATATATATGGTATCTTATTTTTACCTTCTGTTTATTATATTATATTATCTATATCCTTATATTTCTTGATTATTATGATCTTATATAGATCTTTTTTATATATATATAGTATCTATCTCTTTATTTTTATATCTTATGATCTATTCTGATATTATATATATGGATTCTATTATTATATTCTATATTATATTTGCCTATATCTATTAAGATGTCTCTTTTTTTTTTTTCTATCCTCTATATCTATATATGATTTCTAC
>NC_087207.1:69498863-69543863 GCF_015104395.2 Macrobrachium nipponense
ATTCTCAGGTATGAAAATAGTTTTCTATAAGTTGAACAAAAACATTCTTTAAAACAGAGAAAGGAACCGTTATCATCCTTACGAAAAGATTTATAGTTAGAAGTAACAGTAGCATTATTAGCGTTGAATATGTTTGTTTATTTAATTATGACAGTAATTACGGTAATTTCACTGTTAATACTGTCGAAGCGCAAGCGAATATCTCATGAGAAATAATTATAAAAGTCACAACTGCAAGCTGGCAAAATTTTCAGTAGTATACAAGACACAGTTAAGAATACTTTCCTATTATCAGTTCGCATCTAAATTACAGTGGAATGAGAGAAATCTAAATAAGGAAGCGTTCAATTATTTGCTTGCGATTTAAATAAGGAGACGTGCTTGTCGTGGATATATATATATATATATATATATATATATATATATATATATATATATATATATATATATATATAAATATACACACACACACATATATATATATATATATAATATATATATATATATATATATATATACATAGAGAGAGAGAAAGAGAGAAATGACGCAGCCTATAAAGTATTTAGACACATGAATTACGTACATAATTTTTTTTACCCACCCATCAGCGTATCAATCATTTTCGCAGCGCTATTAAAAGCAAATATTTATTTCGTACTTTCCGTCGACTTTTCCCTTTTGACGGACAAAGCTGTTCGGTTTCCAACGATGCAATTGTTACGTCATACATTGCATGGCATTTTGGTTGCAAGCGATAAAGAATGCACATTTATTACCTACTGTTTGTTGCATTACGCCAATTAAAATAAAGCGTTGTGTAACCGGTGATCAACGCTACACTTTTATTCCCCATCGCTTGACATGTTATATCATTCGTAATATAGGATTACGCAGCTGTGGCATTTGATACGCCGTCGTCCGCCAACGCTATTGTTGCCAACCATTTGACATAGAATACCGATTAAATGCTATGAAAAACCTGCAGTCTATCTACGCAGACCGTTTAACTGATGAACACGAATCGATAAAACCACTCATAAAGGACACTCATTCTCGCGTAATGGGTCTTTGCAAAATTCCTACCGATAAAGTTCTGTGCGGCAGTGAAAGATTAATGCTTCTTTTCGAAACTCAAATGGATGCGAGCGAGGTCTCTCGTTGTGTGATGTGGGTAACGATTGTGTGATTGTCCTCACCACTGTCATTCATGGTCGCTGCTCGTTAGAGCGGTTGTCACGGTACATGTTGCTGTTGATGACGTTGCTTTTATTGCTAATATTACTCTAATTGTCGTTACTAATACTATGCTGATGATAATGATGCTGATGTTTAAATATTAACATAGTTTATATTCTTGTTTGTCAATCCTAATCAGACTGCGTGAGTTATCTTAATTTGTTGTTTATATTATACGAGTTGAAAGCCATCGCTTTTCAACGATTATATTTGATAACATATTTATTTATTTTAATCCGGAAGAAAGGCCATTTAAAACCAGTTTATTAACAAATATATATATATATATATATATATATATATATATATATATACTATATGTGTGTGTGTGTGTGTGTGTGTGTGTGTATATATATATACTATATATATATATATATATATATATACATATATATATATATAATATATATATATATATGTATATATTATATACATATATAGATATAAATTATATATATATATATATATTGTATATAATAACACATATATATATAACATACTACATACATACATACATACATTATATATATATTATATATATATATATATATATATATATGATATATATATATCTAATATATATTATAATGACCTACCTAGTAATTATATATATATATATATATTATTATTATAATATATTATATATATACATCTATATACTATAGGGCACTGCATCACTGCAAAACTGTTCAATTCCAAGTGTACAGCATCCTCAGGGAGACTGTTCCACAGTCCAACGGTGAGAGGAACAAAAGAAAGTATATCTTAGTTTAACCAGACCACTGAGCTGATTAACAGCTCTCCTAAGGCTGGCCCGAAGGATTAGATAATCTTTACGTGGCCACGAACCAATTGGTTACTTGCAACGCGACCTGCAGCTTGTTGTGGGATCCGAACCACTTCGAGGAAATGACAAATTTCGATCACCCAGAGATAAATTCCTCTGATTCTACGTTGGCCAGAGCCCGTGGGCGTGGTGGCGGCGGGGGCTGAGGGTGGGGCGGGGACGGCAACCCGGACCCCAGTGGACCTCTGGAACGGAGAAGTTCAAGTGGATCGTTTTCACTTACCTTCGATAAGCGAGACTTCATAGAAAGACAAAATATCCATCACTGCCATATTCATTCATTTACAGTTAAATCCAGCAGGAATCGACGCTGAATGACATTTTCACAGAATCAAAACTTCCTGTCCCGTGTATCGAGAATCATCGTCACCAATACCGTAACGGTCTCTTTTCCGTAAACTACTTTCCTAATTTTGTGGACATTAAGGCTCAAGCGAAGATGCGATGCACTACCACCTTAAAGCAATCTGCCTTGTATTTTATACAATTATTTAAACTTTTTATCAATCTCTTCATTTACCAATTTATCTCCTTTTTTTTATAACTGGTCTCGTCTTTCTGTATTCCCTCATATCTTCTGTAAGTTCTTTCAAATGGCCACCGTATTCTTTGGAAGCTTGAATTTCAAGTCAATGGCTCCTTGCAGGCTTACTATGAGTAAGCCTACAAGCTACTTTGTGGTGGTTCTTGTTGGGGGCGTAGGAAAGGTCTATGGAAGAACCTAAAAAGGTCTGAAAAGGGTGTTTTGTGTTAAGTTAGAGATACAGGAATTTTAATACAGGATATCTATGATTTATTTATTAGAATGAAAATTAAAAAAAAAATAAATAATGGGCATGTTAAACAATGCATAAAAATTGTTTCTAATTAAGTATAGCGTATTTATTTTAATTTTCGTTGGTGAAACAATGCTCTATTCAACCATAGATTTTAGCACATTTTTATTTTTTAAATTTAGGAATATAATTTTTATAACTTAGACATGAGTAAGCTGGAGGTCAGATCACGCCTTGCTCCATATGAATAGGTGTTTATCATCTGAATAGTGATAATAATAAAGATAACTCAACGCTCTGAAGTAATTATGGAGCCTCTCTTGTCCTTTTTCGACGGACCAAGGGATTATAATGTGATTTTCGCTTGCTCGGGGGGTAAGCCTACAAAATAATTTGTTGTTGCTATTGTTGTCCTTACTGTTGTTGTTCTTTTCGGGGGTGTAGGAGAGTCTGAAAGGGTCTGAACAAGGTGGTTTGCGTTTAGTTAACAATACAGGAATTTTAGGATTGGGTATTTATCATTTATTTATTAGAAGGAAAATGCGAAAAATAAATAATGTGCTTGTTAAAGAGTACAGAAATATTATTTCTAATATTGAAATTTTTGGTGGTGAAACAACGCTCTATTTGATTGTAGATTTTAGCACGCGCTCCGAGTAAGCTGGAGGTCGGGTCACTCTTTGTTTTATGGGAAAATATCATGATCAATTTATACCCATTCCAATCTTTGATCCATCCCGACATTCCCAACCTTTCAAATCGTCTTTAAAAAAATGTGTAAAAATAATTCATTTTAGTACAGTATATATTTTGCAATTCATTCACAATCATCAAACTTAGCCCAACTTGCTAAACACAAGAATTAATTAAACCCTTTCTCCATATTTTTCAAATAAACTAACATATTTAACCGATGGATACGAAGGGCACAGAATAACAAGAGTTTATTTCTCATATCAGCTTTAACAATGCCATTTGCTTCTGTAAATTCATTTACGTACGAATATATATGTCTAGATTTTCATATGCAATAACAGTGATACATACTAACAATATGTTGACGATAGGATCTTCAGTACGACAGAGAAAATTATAAATTCCTGGGTGCAGACCATAACGTTATAATATCAGAAATCATTTGGAAGAAATTATGAAAGAAAATAAATAAATAGAATGAATAATCTCAAAATTTCTGATTTAGGTTAGTCATTTTTATTTTCATATTTTCATTGCTGCGAACTTTTGATATCTCCACATTTAATTTACACTGAACTGTTCTCCTTCCTTTACAATTATGACTATGAAGCAGATGCGAAATTATTTGATGAAGTATCAAATCCATTCTCATCTCCCCCCCCCCCCCCCCCCACCCCCGAAGTCCTTCATAGATCATTCGGCTTCAATCCGTTGTTATCCAGCCGAAGAGCCATTAAACTAGGCGAATTGCAACTCGGACCAACAAAGCTGAGCTACCGGGGCTCGGACAGGGGGGTTGGGGAAGGGGGTTAGGGGGAGGGGGGGAGGGAGAGGGTTGCTGCAGGAGGAGTAGTCGGGGGGGGGGGGGGGGGGGGGGGGGGGGGGGTGGCGGCGAATTAATCACCTGCGGCCGGAGGAGTGGACATATTGACGCCAAGATCAGTCGCTGCCAGATTTACGGTCAGTCCGGATTTGCCAGATAAAGTGACAAATGGGGCGATGGTCGCAGTTACTATTTATTGAATGTGGCTTAATTGCCTTTTGGTTTCCTCGCTTGGAATAGAGCACACACACACAACCATACATATATACATATATACATATATATATATATATATATATATATATATATATATATATATATATATATATATATATATATATATATATATATATATATATGTGTGTGTGTGTGTGTGTGTGTGTGTGTGTGGTTGTGTGTGTGTATATTTATAACTATTTACAACAACCTAGGTCGTGGGATTCTTTCAGTAGTAACCCTTTCACTTTCATGGTCCCCTAACCGAACCCTCTCCCCCTACCGCCCCCACCCCCCCCCCCCACTACCCATACAACATCTCTTTTGAAGTTGTCCTTCACAGTCACTTTCACCGGTCAAAAAAAAAAGATAAATAAAAAAATAAAATTAACCCTTTGAAGTAGTCATTCACTTTTTGATGATCGGTTCCTGTGGGTTTCTAGACTATATCTTTGTGCTTATAAAAAAAAATATGCCGTCACATAGACCGTTGTTTCGCCAACGAAAATTAAAATAAATACGCTATATTTAATTATAAGTAATTGTCCTTTACTGTTTAACATGCACGTGATTTATTCTCGACGTCTTCATTTTAATAAATCAATCTTAAATATCCTATCAAATAATTCCTAGATTATCTAACTCAAGGCAAAATATCTTTTTCAGACCTTTTTAGGCTTTCCTACCACCCACCCTCAACAACAAAAACAACAACAACAATAACAACAAAATAGTTTGTAGACTTACTCCCCGAGTAAGCGACAAGTAATGGTGCACAGAAACAATAGAATATAAACAAAAGAAAAATACATATTACATATTCACTGACGCTTTTGTGGGGTTAAACCATTATGAACCATTAACATCACGTTGGTATTGAGGTCGCTGTTAATTTATATAGAACAAATGCAAACCCCAAGCATTTAATAGCTAAAGGGGTTTAGAGAGAAAGAGAGAGAGAGAGAGAGAGATGATTTAAACAGTCATTGGACGTTGGATTAGGCTTTCCTTATAGCCTTAATTTAGCCTTCCTCGTTTTCTCTCTCTCTCCTCTCTCTCTCTCTCTCTCTCTCTCTCTCTCTCTCTCGTCAGAGACTCATTCCCAGCTATTATGAACGTCTTAAATACACACACATACATGTACAAACACAGATAGATCCATATATATATATATATATATATATATATATATATTATATATATTTATATAATATATAACATATACATATATATATATATATATATATATATATATATATATATATATATATATATATATATATATATATTTATATATATATGTATATATAGTTTAAATATACTGCATGATCTTGCCGTTTACTAATAACAATCTAAGATCAAATGGATAAAGTTTTTTTTTTTGAAGAAACATCCCGTTTAAGTTCAAATGTGTAAAGATCTTTGCAATATCATATATATATATATATATATATATATATATATATATATATATATATATATATAAAGACCTATCGTGCCGGAGCTTCTGTTCACATTTTGAAATGTGCTATACAGTTGGAATTACAGGAGCACTCTATTAACATGCAAATGATTCATTATGGTTATCCTTGACCTCCTCGTCTCTCTCTCTCTCTCTCTCTCTCCTCTCTCTCTCTCTCTCTCTCTCTCAACGCTTAATATGTAGGCACAATCACTACAACTCATTGTATGGGACTCCGACTTCATAATTCCACTCTGCTATCCTCTTACATTTTAGTTAACTCTTGAAGTAAGCCTACAAGCTACTTTGCTGTTGTTGTTGTTGTTGTTGTTGTTGTTGCTGTTCCTGTTGCTGTTACTGCTGAAAAAGGTGTTTCGCTTTGAGTTAAAGATACAGGAGTTTTAGGTTACAACATTTATGATCTATTTAGTAGAATGAAAATGTAAAAAATATATAACGTGAATCTTAAACAGTGCAGAATAATTATTTGTCATAAAATATGGCGTATTTATTTCAATTTTCGTTGGTGAAACAACGCTCTATTTGTCCATAGATTTTAGCACGCGGCACGAGAAAGCTGGAGGTCGGATCACGCTTTGTTTTATCTGTTATTCTTCCCATACACAATTCATTAATTCAAAGAGACACAACCACTACATTCACTCTTTCATTTACCCTTCAGCAATTAGATAATGATGATGACACTGAAAAATCTTCTATTTATTTATTTCTCGCTGCTCTTCTCAGCCTAATCAATTCCTTGATTAGCCTTTCCCCTCCTCTTACCATTATCTGTGATAATCTTTAATACATTATTCGTGCTTGCACCTCCTTAGTTTTTAGTGCTTATTCATCTAGGTTATTTTTCCCGTTGTCATTCGTATGTACATTTCATTTCTAGCAACTTACTGAAGCTGTTTAAGCAACTTTTACACCCTGATAAAATCATTCTTCAACCTTATGATAGGAAAATGTCAGACATTCAGTTTCCCATATGTTTATTTACTGCAAATTATTGCCAATTTCACAGCACGCACAAGTAAAATGCATACACATACGCACGCACACACTCAATATATATATATATATATATATATATATATATATATATATATATGTGTGTGTGTGTGTGTGTGTGTGTGTGTGTGTGTGTGTGTGTGTGTGTGTGTGTGTGTGTGTGTGTAACAGCTTCTAGGAAATACGCACCCTTCTCCTACTATCTACACACCATTTTCTCTCAAAATATGACCATCATTATCTAAATGCCATTTATAATTTTTATATATATATATAATTCTCACACTGTTCACACGACCGCTTTATTACGAGCATTTTATTTGCTTACCTTTTTTTGCCTAAGCTCCCATTTTCTCTTCCCTTATCCATGATTCTCCGATCTGTCTTTTGACCTTAATAAAACCTTTCTATGCCCTACCCTAGCATATTCTTAAGCGATATGAGTTTGATATATACAAACATAACAGAGTTGTGTTTATATATATATAAAACGCGACGAAAACAAAGATAGTCGGACGATTTTACCACGCACAGCGACGCAGGAACAGACAGGGAATAATACTCCTTCTTCATATTTTTTCCACGAGCGAGCCATAATGATTTACAATGATTCGGACATTACATCTTCTCCCCTGATGCTAATCACCGATGCAGTGGTTCACCTCTGCGAATCTCGTTCATTCTCTTTTATTTGGCAATTACTGGCACTTCGAGACTGGGGTCCGGGCAGGTAAGCGGCAACATGGGACGCCATCAGGAGAAATAAATGTACGGTCGTTGGGAAGAAGGGGGAAATGAGCGAGCGATCGGAAGGAAATGATGGAAAAGGAAAATGGTCACCGCATGATAAATCAAAGGGGAAACCAAAACAAAATGATCAGAGCAATAGCCCAGAGTTTTTTTTTTTTTAATGTGGCGGGGGTGGTGGGTGGGTGTGGGGGGGGGGGCGTGGGGGGGGGGGGTAGGTGATTCCCTCGAGGTTTCGAAGCTTGAATATTCTGCATTCATTCCAGGGAAGGAATGCGGTTCGAGGTTTGTTTGAAATTTATTTTCTTTTTAAATCGCATACGGAAAATTTTATCGATAAAAGTATACATACTGAGATTAAGTGCTGCTATGTTTTCATCGAACTATACATATTCATCATTCATTATGAACTTTCATGGAAAAATGTTCCTCTCCTCTCTCTCTCTCTCTCTCTCTCTCTCTCTCTCTCTCTCTCTCTCTCTAAACCCTTATTGGTACAAATGCTAGTGTATTGCATTTGTTCAAATTAACAACGACCCGAATGCCAATGCGATATTGATGTTAAATGATATTTTAACCCCACAAAGTTCATACATAAAGATTCTTCCGTATTTTTGCTTTATTCGTCTTTTACTGTTTCTTTGTATATTTACTTGTGCAAAAAAAAAAAAAAAAAAAAAAAACAGAAAAAAAAAAACTATAAGAGCTGGTTATATTCTGTAAATCGTCACTATAAGTAGATTCACATGAACAGTGCATTTGATGTCTAGGCCAGTCCCTTACGACGCTCCTGATTGGCGGTTGATAAGCCAATCACAGGGCTGGAAACTCAGTCTCTCTTGAGAATTCACATAGGCAGGATGTATGTTCCACCTCTCCTGGGGGATACTTTTGAAAGACGTATCCTTCAGGAGAGGCTGAACATACATCCCGACTATGTGAACTCTGGAGAGCGTCTGAGGGTTTCCAGCCCTGTGATTGGCTTATCAACAGCCAATCAGGAGCGTCGTAAGGGACTGGCCTAGACATCAGATGCACAGTTTATGTGAATCTACTATAGTAGCTGAATCGCAAAAGGAGTTTTATAAACAGTAACGTCTGTATGAAGTGGGAGTTCTCTGGAGATGATGAAAATAAAAAAAATTATATATTCATGAATGATGCTCCAGCGCACTGCATTAGCAAAAATAGTACTCATTTTATTGACAGCAATTCAGGTCCTAATGATAGTGTATTGGTTAGAATTATATCCATCGATACTAGGAAAACTTTCCCAAAAGACAAATATTATTATTATTATTATTATTATTATTATTATTATTATTATTATTATTATTATTATTATTATTATATATAAGCGAATACCACAGGAAAATGATAGGCATAAATCCAAGCGCTTTCGTCTTTACTAAGACAATGTCTTCGTAAAGACGAAACGCTTGGATTTCTGCCCTATCAATTTCCTGTGGTATTCGCTTATTTAATGAAGCCACGTGCATCTATACTGTGGTTTTTTAAGCATATATATATATATATATATATATATATATATATATATATATATATATATATATATACACATACAAATGAAAGCGTATTAGCTGGTGTGACTAAACTCAGCCAGTCTCTATCACAAGCGAGGAAACCAAAAAGCAATTAAGCCACATCAATAATATAACCGCGGCCATCGCCCCATTTGTCACTCTATCTGGCAAATCCGGACTGACCGTAAATCTGGCAGCGACTGATCTTGGCGTCAATATGTCCACTCCTCCGGCCGCAGGTGATGAATTCGCCGTATGCGTCACGTCCCCCACACCCCTCCCCCCCCTCCGCCCCCTACCTCTCATGCCGCAACTTCACCCCCCCCCCCCCCCTCCCTCCAACCCGACCCGGTAGCTCGGCTTTGTTGGCCCAAGTTGCAATTCGCCTAGTTTAATGGCTCTTCGGGTGGATAACAACGGATTGAAGCCGAATGATCCATGAAGGACTTGGGGCGGGGGGGTGGGGGGGGGGGGGGGGGAAGAGAATGGCGAGTTGATACATAATAAATAATTTCGCATCCTGCCTCATTGTCCTAATTGAGAAGGAAGGAGAGCGATTCTTCCTTATGCATTACGTGGATGTTAAAAGTATACGCAGTCGCTAAAACTAAAAATAACTTTCTTTCAATTTAAATAATTTCTTAAATACTCTCCCATCATTTTCCGTTAGAAATCAACGTTATTCCAACTGCATCGCGGTCTTCATATCCAAAGTTAGGATTTTTTTTCCATAGAAAGCTAGGTAACTCATTTGTTTAATAATTTGGCGTAGGTTTAATGACGGCGAAAGAATTAGATAATATTTAAAGAATTAAATTGAATGATCCGTGTTTCTTGAGCCAAAGAATAATTATTCAAAGGAGGGTGGGGTGGGGAATAATAATCCAACCAACTGATTGAATGTGTTGAGGAGGAGGAGGAGGAGGAGGAGGAGGACGAGAGGAGGAGTAGGACGAAGAGGATGGGAGGAGGAGGAGGAGGAGGAGGAGGGGAAGGAGGAGGACGAGGAGGAGGAAGAGGAGGAGGAAGACGAGGAGGAGGACGAGGAGGAGGAAGGGGGAAGGAGGAGGAACGAGGAGGAGGAGGACTAGGACGAAGAGGATGGGAAGGAGGAGGAGGAGGAGGAGGAGGAGGAGGGGAGGAGGGGAGGGACGGAGGAGGAGGAGGAAGGAGGAGGACGAGGAGGAGGAGGAGGAGGAGGAGGAGGAGGAGGAGGAGGAGGAGGAGGACTTCCGTTTAGACATATTTCATCCCCGTGTAGGCTGAGATTCTACGGACTGAGAATCTTACCCAGGGAAACTCTCAGATCCAGTGCGTGTGTGTGTATGTGTGTGTGTGATTACAGTTTGGGAAAGGACATAAATTGATCTTGGTATTTTTCCATAAAAAAAAAAAATCATATTAAAATCCATAGGTCCATGGTGAGAAGACAAGATACAGATCGTAGTATCTGCTGACGGGATGTCAGAAGTTTTCAGATTGTTGAGTTTTATTATCATCATGCAGAATATAAACCTTTTTCATATGGACAAGGTTACAAGAGGCCATTAACTTTAAATTGTCTAGTATTTCTGTTAACCGTATGCGTTATCTAGCTCAAGAAATTATCACTAAGAAAAAAAAAATCATTTCAGCGAAAGAATCATCACTAAAATGTCGTTGAATCTGGAAACAAATAAATGAAGTCACTAACCCGCCATGAATCCGAAGCGGTCAAAACACGTCGCTAAATTGATATCCCGTAAATTGAGCGTCACAAACAGTTTCGTTCCGCGCGATCTGTCGATGAGTGGTTGTCCAGTCTTATTCTGTCAATTTCTCCTTTTATTACGTTTGTGCTTTCGTTTCCCTTTCTTTTAATGAAACTTACTATATCTGTTGGCATACAAGACATAACACAATTAATTCTTCTGACGGGAGAGGCAGTCGTATTAGCAAAAAAACAAAAACACATTAAAAACTTTCAATAAAATTATTTTCATTGCCTTCACACTATAAGTTATTCACAAGTTTTTTACTTATTGGTATTAGATTAAATAGTTACCGTAAAATGAACCATAGCAATCTTTTTTTTTTTGGCACCCAAGAGCATTTGATTCTACAATTTTAGTTTATTTTGTAAATTATAGTAACACGCGAGCGTCACCAAGTTTCAAAACCTGAGGATTTTAAGTCTTAATATTTTGGCGTTTTTATGCACTAAAATATTTAATTTCGATACACTAAAATATTTAATTTCGGTACACTTAACTTTTTCACTGAAATTTTCCATTTTGATACACTGAAATTATTTCGATATATTGAAATTTTTCACTGAAATTTTCCATTTTGATACACTGAAAAAATTTCAATACACTGAAATTTTTCATTTCGGTACACTGAAATTTTACACTGGAATTTTGCATTTGTATACACTGGAATTATTTCGATACGCTGAAATTTTTCAATTCGGTACACTGAAATTTTACACTGAAATTTTTCATGTAGATACACTCAAGTTTTTAATTTTGATGCACTGCAATTATTGCGATACATACGACAATGTCGATTCCGTAAATAACATGGTTTTCAAAGAACTCGGGAGTAGGAGTCGATGCCAACACTTATGACCTTTTTATTAAAAATGTAATTACAAATGGCATTCATTACGCTCCCTAACCAAAACGTATATAGAATATGAATTTAAATCGCAGTAATACATTACAGAAATGTGAGAACAGGTAAGTTTATTTCACTGATTTTATTAAATGTTTCGAAGCTACCTCCATCCTTAGAGGGGGATATGGGACCGTTCTGAATGCGCTCTTTAACGCTATTTGGAGTTCGTCACTGTTTAGTTTTGAAATATATAATTGCAAAACAAGGGACGTAAATGTGAATAAAATCACAAATTCAAATTCCGGTCGTTTTCCTAATTCTCTTCCTTATTCTCAAACACACACGCACACACACACACACACACACACACACACACACACACACACATATATATATATATATATATATATATATATATATATATATATATATATATATATATATATATACATGCGTGTGTGTGTGTTTATGTACGTGTTTGAGATTAAGCAGGAGAAATAGGAAACGACCTGAATTGAATTTGTGATTTTATTCACAGTTACGTCCCTTGTTTTGCAATTATATATTTCAAAACTAAACTGTGATGAACAGTTTAGTTTTGAGACACACACACACACACACACACACACACACACACACACACACACACACACATATATATATATATATATATATATATATATATATATATATATATGTATATAAATTTATATATATATATATATATAATATATATATATATATATATATATATATATATATATATATATATATATATTATATGAATGGAAGATGCCTGAGACACGAGAGTAACGGACCGCACTACTTGAAATAAATGGAAACCACACCACGACTATGTGTACTTACCAGAACTTCGAAGAGGGATTGAAGACAGAAGTCAGGAAATATGAAAAAAAAAAAAAAAAAAAAAATACATAATAAAAGTCAATGCCACTAAAGGCGATCGCCTACAACTAAATTGCCAAAAAAAAATTTACATATATATGTATATATTTACATATATATATATATATATAGATATATATATATATATATATATATATATATATATAAAATAGTATAGTATATATACATATATATATATATATATATATATATATATATATATATATATATATATATATATATATATATATATATATATATATATGTATATATATATATATATATATATACATATATATATATACATATATATATATATATATATATATATATATGCATATATATATATATATATATATACATATATATACTACATACATACATATATAAATATATGTGTGTCTGGTCTAGTACCCTCAATTAAATTTGAAAAACAGATCTCCATTAAAATTCCTACATTTCTTCACCATGAATCAGGAATCTTGAAGTAGTATATCTATTCGCTGGAAATCACTTACCGTCGAAACAATTAGCTAACCAGCAATAAAATTCCCAGACACAACTCACAGGAACAGTCTCCAATTACCTGTTCTCTTCCAGCAGCTATTAAGAACTTCAAAGACAGCTGCTCGTCCGTGGAAATTACCCGCTGAATGTGGGTTTGATCGTTTCTCTCTCTCGCCGAGTTGTATTCAAATATCCCTGTGGAGGAAGTAAGATTCATTAACGCAAAAGGATTATTCTACAGTAATTGTGGTATTCATAAGGGACTTGTATGTACACACACATACACACACACACACACACACACACCGAAAAATCTGTAAAAAAGTATTAATCGATAGTTTTGGTCACACTAAAGCAACGATACTTCAGAGAAAAATATGAAATTAGCTTCCGTATTTGGAAATATGCAATGTAATACATTAAGACTGTTTTCTATAAAAAGGAGAGAAAGAGAAAACTTGATTAAAAAAAATATACATAAAACTTTAAAATGATTCATCAGCCTGTTTTCGGCTACTGAACTACCATCTAGTCCTGTTCTGCAATGTAATAGAATAGAACATACAATTTAGGCCAAAGGCCAAGGACTGGGACCTTTGAGGTTATTCAGCGCTGAAATGGACATTAAGAGTAAAGGGGTTTGGACGGGATAACAGGAGGAAAACTTTGCAGTTGCACTATGCAACAATTGCTAGGAGAGGGGCCTGGGAAAGTAATAATAAAAATATGAAAGGAGGGACAGTAAAAGGAATGAAAGGGGTTGCAGTTAGGGGCCGAAGAGACGCTGCAAGGCAGCTGAAGTAATGCCTACAGTATCACCTTTGAGGCGCACTGACGGCACTAACCCTCCTACTGGCTCCTCTGAAGTAGAGCGCTAATGAATAAGAAAACTTGTCGATTCAATTTACTGCCCTTAGTTCCGAAGGAAGATTTTGACACATTGCGTATTTTTATCCCAAGAGCCGTTCCTTCACGTAGCAACTGGATGTTCTCCCCTTTAATAAATCTGAGTTTCTTGCGACATATAAAAAGAAAAAGAAAAAATCAAGGTAAGACAGTCAGCCTTAAGGAAAAATACTTTGAGTCCCAAATCTAAAGTATTTATAATGCAACGCTAAAACCCAATCTATTTCTAATGCAATTGAAACATACAGTTCACGATCAACCTGCTATTACATCCCGGTCTTTTTTCAATTTCATAAATGGGTTATTGATTGATTTATAAGTTATGCATAATGCCAAGCACTGGGGCAACTAAGGTCATTCAGCGCTGAAACGGAAATTTACAGTGAAAAGGTTTGAGAGGTGAACAGGAGGAAAGCCTCGCAGTTGCACTACACTATGAAGCAATTGTTAGGAAAGGGTGGAAAGTAAGATGGAAAAAAGATAATATGAAAGGAGGTACAGTAAAAAGAATGAAAGTAGTTACAGCTAGGGGCCGAAGGGACGCTGCAAAGAACCTTAAATTGCCTACACTGCACCGTATGAGGTGCATTGATGGCACTATGCCCCTACTGGGATAAATGGGTTATATGTGGGGTGCAATCAACCATAAGCAATTCAGTCTGTTATTGATTTGACAAGAATAGGGAGGTCATACACTGTCCCTAGTCCACATTGCCCTACAATGGCTTTGAGAAGCATTATTATTTTGTTCCAGTGACGCAGCTTCATATTAAGGGCAATCACGTCTTCCCTAGCATCCAGAAGCCTAGTGGGTCTGGAAATCTACTGGAAATCAATTTACAAGAATCTCAGTATGATTCCGTTTGACTCTGGTATATCAGAAAAAAGTCTTTCTCAATTTGAAGGTGAAATTACAATTTTATATTTTAAGTGGCTAATAATGCAAACAACCTAATACGACCTGTGTAGTCCAGGCCGGAAGAAAACGGTAAAAACAGGATGATGTACAAAATTAAGCATTATGTTCGAGAGAGGCAGTTTACTATATTCTTGAAGAAGAGAAGGTTCTGGGAACTGACGATAACTGAAGTGAAAATTCTAAAAAGTTAGGAATTTTGACAAGTCAGGAAATACTATCTGAAGAGTATTTTCTGATGGACAGCAATGAGGTGAATTGAACTGAATATAGAACTTAGGCCAAAGGACAAGCACTGTGACCTATGAAGTCATTCATTGCTGAAACCGAAATTGGCAGTAAAAGGTTTGAAAGGTTTAGCAGGAGGAAACCTCAAAGCAGTTGCACTATGAATCAATTGTTAGGAGAGGATGGGAAGTAAGATGGAAGAAAGAGAATATGAAAAGATGTACAGTAAAAGGAAGGAAAGGGGTTGCGGCTAGCGGCCAAGGCACGCTGCAAAGAACCTTAAGTAATGCTTACGGTGCACCACATGAGATGGAATGACAGCAGAGAGAGAGAATCCCACTATTTCGCAGAACAGGATATGGTAGAATAAACCCTATCAGTACAACATGCTATATCAACTATATGTTTACAGAGAGAGAGAGAGAGAGAGAGAGAGAGAGAGAGAGAGAGAGAGAGAGAGAGAGAGAGAGAATCCCACCATTACGAAGGATATAGCATTCTAGAATAAAGCCTATCGCTAAAAAGTACTGTATCAACTATATGTTTACAGAGAGAGAGAGAGAGAGAGTCCCACCAGTTCGAAGGATATAGTATTCTAGAATAATGCCTATCACTACAAAATACTGTATCGACTATGTTTACAGAGAGAGAGAGAGAGAGAGAGAGAGAGAGAGAGAGAGAGAGAGAGAGAGAGAGAATCCCACCATTTCGAAGGATATAGTATTCTAGAATAAAGCCTATCACTACAAAATACTGTATCAACTATGTTTACAGAGAGAGAGAGAGAGAGAGAGAGAGAGAGAGAGAGAGAGAGAGAGAGAGAGAGAGAGAGAGAGAGATAAAATCCCACCATTTCGAAGGATATAGTATTCTAGAATAAAGCCTATCACTACAAAATATTGTATCGACTATGTTTACAGAGAGAGAGAGAGAGAGAGAGAGAGAGAGATAGAATTCCACCATTTCGCAAACGGATATAGGCAATTCATAGAATAAAGCCCTAATCGCTAGAAAATACTGTATAAACTAAGTTATTTACAGAGAGACAGGAGAGTGAGTAGAGAGAGGAGAGAGGGATGGGAGAGGGAGAGAGAGAGAGAGAGAGAGAGAAACTGTTCAACTCTGTTAATAAATCAGAACGCCATTAATACCAACTGACATTTAGTGTTAAGTATCGAGAATCGTATCTGAAAACGCTGAAGTGTATAACATTGCATATGAAATCCTCCAACAGTGACTAAATGTCTTACCTTTGACACTTCAAGCAATGCATAAACAAACAATGATTGTGTTGCTGAATTTAAGCCGACATATGACTCAATCGTAGTCGTCTGTTCTTGAAGAATCAAAATAAGGATGAGGTCTCATTCTGACTGGCATTTGTTTTCATCTTTTATCTGCCCCAAATGACTTGACTAATTATCTTGCCTGTTACAATGGTTGTGCCGGAAATGAAGTCACAGAAAAAAACAGTCACAGGAAAAAAGTCACGGGAAAAAAAAAAGTGTCAATTTTGGCCAGGAAAAAAAAAGACATTGATTTATGGTGACCGGTAACATACAGGGAAAAATTCACAATACTTCCTGGGATGCCATTCATTGTCTTTATGATATCTACAGTTATGTTTTTATGGTAATCCCCAGCGGGTTTGCACTAAACACGCCGGAAAAGTGGATACATAACGAGTTAAAGCTAAGAAAACAAAAAAAATCCCCAACGGCCATGTTTGTTTGTTTGTATGGTGTGTTTACGTCGCTTGGAACCAATGGTTATTCAGCAACGAGACTCAACGGGCTTGATCGTGACTTCCAAACGCAACGGGTCGAGAGTGCACTTCTGGTCCACCAAGAAAATACCCATCTCCACACCTCAATGCCCGAGAATCGAACTCGTGGCCACCGAGGTGGCAGGCCAAGACCATACCGAGCCAACAGCCTTTTGCTAAACACTCCGCAAAGGTGGATACATGGATGCATACATATCGGGTTAAAACCTAGGAATGATCAAAGTGACTTATTCCTGTGGCTTTATTTATTTATTTTTTTTTTTTTTTTTTGCTGTCGTTTTAGAAACTGAAGTGAAATACCTTCAGATCATTAAAACTGCGAATGGTTAAATCCATATCGTGTCCCTCTGTACAAGGAATCTCGCCCCATACCACATATTAGTGATAAAACTTTATTATTTAATAGACCTCCTATCTGCTTAAATTAACCACTTAACTCGCTTGTGTAAAAGTCAACTCACGTACCCTTCGCTTCATGACGTCATTCACCGTAATGGGCTTAGTAATGTTTATGCCAATTACGGTCCATTCAAATTCTATCTTGAACCTCATTACGAACGGACCTTAAAGAATATGTAAACATTCTCAAACAGCGATGGGAGCAAGAGAAGCAAAGAGGAAAGCTAATCTTTATTAGGAAGCATTAACTCAGTACTGACCATAGCGACTTCTAGCCTAGAATGGGCCGGTTGAAGTTGGTCGTCGTTTCAAATCCTAGCCAAGGACACTGTGATGCGTAAATTCTTATTTGAAGGTTATTTTATGATTAACATGAGTGACTTGATGAATCGTAAGGAATCAGAATTAATTTGATCTAAACCAAGTCATAGTTTAACATTCTGCATTATTGGAGTATGTGCTTGACTAGAGTTTTGCTCATTCCCATAGCATTGCAAAACAAGTTACGTACAACTTAAGCGTTTAAACCTCTTCGCTCTGTACTCTGATCATTAGATTTATATTTAGACGAAAATATAATGGGAGGGGGCGAATGAAATTAATCAAACTCTCAAACAATAGGTCTTGGCTGTTACTTGCATACTCTTAAATGAATTAGACAGCTTCCAATGCAATGGCTAATGAACCACTTTTGAATACCAAGAATGCATATTACCACCACAGTTTGGACGATTCACAGGTACAGCGCTCTATGTCACTTTACTTCAGGCTATCATACTCTTGCTTGTTAAAATACTTGAAGAAGTTACCCATTCAGATTAGCGTTAAATAGGACTGTTAATACTTATCGTGGTCGTCTGTAAAAGTTAACTCTCCAAATACTACATGCCAGCGAGTAAACTCACATAATTTAATATCTCTCGTCTATTGCGCAGTAGAACAGACCACGTAACGCGTTACTGTGATGATTTTCCTTTTACCATTCGCTTCATGTTTCACCGTGAAGTACTTAACCACATTACTTCATGAAACACATTACTGACTTAAAAGAATATGTAAAGCGATTATGTAAAGTAAAGGACAAAGCCAAACACTGAACTTTACGAAACAGTATTCAAGACTGATTTCATAGTATAAAGTCAATAGGTTCTGAAATACCATGTGCAAACTAATACATTAAGTATTTTAGTAGTAGGGCAATTTTTTTTTACAGAGTAAAAGACGTTTAGTCTTGTTTTGCTTTGTTTCATTCTACATTATTTCTCTAGTATTTGCTAGACTTGAGTTTTGTTCATTCCGACAGCATTACGGAACTAGTTACGTACAGTCGCGCAAAAGATTACGTTTACCCCCTGCGTTCACTAGACACGCTAAATGGCAACGCCGCTTTTGTTTGCGTAGTAAAAAATGTTGAAATATGAATGAATTCGCTGTTCGCAAAGGGAAGCCTTATTGGTGGAGGCGTTTCCTTATCAGTTAACATATTTTCACTTAATTATTTGAAAAGAAATAAAATGACTTGATAAAAAAAAAAGTGTAAAAACAAACTACAATGAGATTCATGGTTTTATACACGATTTTTCAAGATTATATAAGACGGTTTATCAGAGGGAAATTACAAAAAAGTAGTATCATCATACTATTGTTTTTGGCTCTAGAGACTTGACGTAGGAAATGGAAGAGCAGGGACGGGAAATGGGTTGTTCGGGAAGAGGGAGGAGTTGTTTGTAAGGTAGAGACAACTATCCAAGCATGTATAACTTCGGTAACGATTTGTCTCTTAACTCCTAAACCTTTTAAAGCTAGTTCTGATTTCCCATTGAAACGATAAATAATGTAGCTAAAACGACCGAAAAATATTGATACAATTTATATAAAATCATATTGACATAACCTATCCCTATACACGAAATGAGAGAGATATTTACCTAGAACGTCAAACGAATGACTGGAGGTAAGGGTGCCTCTGATTGGCTGATTACAGTTATGAACATTAATTCGTTTATCGACAAATGCAATTAGGCTCATTATCTATTTTGTGTAATCCAAACAGTTTCATTTGAATATTATCTCTTCTACGCTGAAAGTTCTTTCAAATTTGTGTACTTCAATCCAAAAGCGGAGGAAAAGTAGTTCCATCTTGAATAGCCAACCTTTCTGTATATCGTTATCAGAACAGAATAAAAAAAAGTTTTTTTTTTTTTTTTTGCAAGAATATGGATGAATAAAATTATTGAAAATATTGAATTCCCAACAAATAGATACACAGGAGTTTGGAGATGATAATACATGGACAGAGAAATTTGAACTGAAAAAAAATTCTATGTAATGTATTGGCGATCCTGATATGAATTCTATTTTTAGACATATCTTGTAGCAGTTGTCGGATAACATTTATTTTTTTTAGCTCATTCGTTGTGGCTAAGAATTTAGGATGTCTACCCAAAAATGATCAGCTAAGAACGAAGTTTCGTTTACACCAACCGCTGCTGAGATCACCCAAACAACTTTTGATTTAGTTATTTTTCACTACTAACATAATCTTAGCATGCCACAGTTTTAATCATAAATTATCAGCCACTGACCGTTGCTAAACGCTCTTTTACATTCAATTATACTTATTTAACATTCTTTATAACATGGTCACTCATAGACTGCATATATTTTTCGTTTACCATATACAAAAATTTTACAGTAACCTATATATACATATACATAAAATTAAATAAGCTTTATCTATTTCGGTGTTCATCCCTTGAGAGAGATTACCTGACAGTGGTTCAAATACAGTAATGAGGAAAGAACTTGTCTTCCACGTAAATGCTGGAGTAATGGCATGGCTTGGCTGTTCACTCATTAATATCATAAAAGAATGCTGGCCACATTTAAGAAAATAGACGAGCAAAATAAATTTGATGTATTTTGCTAGATATTTGTGTGATCACATTATATCAATCTCTCGTCTTCTGAAATGGGTTGGGGATTATGTATAAGTTTTTAAAGAAACGTGTCTATAAAATGTTTACTCAAATGTAGTTACTGTATTTTAAAATTTCCAGTAATTTCATTTATATACTCGAAAACTCAGAACTATGGTTATTAGATTTCAAAACATTATTGTGTGAGCCGTACTACTACTAATAATAATAATAACGCAACTGGTATTATGCAGACACTAAGTTATAAATCATTTTGTTCTTTGATAATCTACAGGATGGACCAAAATATAACTTGCTACTATATTTCCATCACCAAAGTAGAAACCTAATAGCCAATTAACATTTAAAGTTTATCAAAATCACTATCTTGTCCAGCCTTCATAGTTTGCGATCACCTCATGCAACCTATTTGGCGTAGATGCAACGTGGTTGTAAATCATTTGCCGATTTCGTCGGCATAAGAACTTCCACTCTCGTAATGTGCGCTCAGTCAGTTGGTGTGATCGCTCCTGTCCTTGCTCCCAACTGCTAACTATTTCCCCATACATTTAGGTTTCATGTCGCACCCTTTGCTAGCACATGCCAGGGGTTAAATATCTGGTTGTTCTGGAAAACATTGCCTAACAAGGAGGGCATTAAGAATAGAAGTTATCCTGCAAAAAAAAAAAATGAAGCAATTATCGCCGAAAAGATTTTTGTATCATTTGTATAATTTTGTATAATTGAAAAACTTATTAGATGCTATGAAACTTTATAGTAGCTTGCCATTATCTAATAATGATGAGCAAGACAATGAATATCGTATAATTCATTCCTTCAGGGTAGGGAAGGGGTTATGCATGCACAGAAGACACCATTACTACTTCTAATATCTCTCTAAATTTTTCAGCAGTTAAGCGGCCGCCAACTTCAAGTTCTCCCGCACCGTGTAATTGCACCCAACCCTATACATAGCATGACAATATACAGTAACTCTGAGCAATTTCATATATGAACTGTTACTCGTGTCATGTGTTGCTTTGGCGCCTGCAGAGTAATAGTCCGTGAGTTGCCGAAGTGAATGTCTCCACATCACTGAATGTTACTCGAGCCCAGTAATCAAGGGTTTTATCAGCATACAGACGTGCAAAAGCCAATCTTGCCCTTTTATGGTGTTCAAATTTCCCCTTTTTAAACGGATCCGATAAAACATATCTGCATTATGAAGATGATTCCTCACAGTGATGTGCAGAGACTTCTAAATGCAGCTCGTCCCTAATGGCAACTGCATTCTTAAGAGACATTAATGCAGTCAACATTTTGGTTATCATCTGCAGAGGTCTTCCTAGGTCCACCGCTCCGGTATTTATCTTTGAGGTTTATGTATGCAAAGTTCCCTTGTATTGAAACCGCACAGTTTGACAGCCTCTCCCTTTTAGCACAAATATTGCCCCTCGTTGGCAAAGCCTTTTCTCTTGAGAGTTCTTTCTCAATAAGGTTTTGGTTTTTGTTTCTCGAGGTTTGCAAAACATTGAGGTAAACCTTTTCTCTTGGCCAAAAATTAAGGCCTTAGTTTCGGGCCCACTTTCACGGATAATTAGCTTGTTGGAAAAAGACCATCCCCCACCCTTATCCATAAACTCAATCTCAAAAACCAATACCTTCCAACATAATTGGAAGCGAACATATGCCGATCATAAAAACTTATGAGTTATACTTATATCGATAGCATATAGTTTACAAACAATCTCTCTCGTATTGAAAAAATGGGTTGTGGGCAACTATTGTGATTTTGTAGCAATTGCATCGACATTTACTTTGCCAGTGTTGTGACTATTTTTGAAATTTAAATTTCGCTGTAGGTTCTAAATATCTTTAATTTATGAGAAAAAGCGTTAACAAAGCTATGCAGAGTTTTAGATAGTTAACCGTTCCTACCCTCCCTCCGAACTACCACCACCTTCCATTCTGCCCCCCTCCACCCCCATCACCTTCGTCAGTCTTAGAAGCACGATGATTTTACTCTGCTTAATTCCCTCCTGTAGAGAGTTTAATTTAATCCCGATAAAAAACAAACTAAATTTTCTAGTTCCTGATAGTTCACACTTTATCAATGTCTTAGTTTTTATGATATACGCAATATATGGCAACTGGTAAGAAGTCTGCACCAATGAGGATGGTCTACTACATAAACAAAAGTAGTTGTACTACAAATAAAGAGTATTTACCCCTCTAAGCAAAGCACACTGCACAAGTTCAGATTCAAAGGTTTACAAATTTTTTCCATGCCTGTAATTACCAAACTTAATTCTAGAAGTCTTACACATTGTAACAAACTTCAAAGAAACAGACTTTAAATTTTAATATTTCAATTTTGATTTTAAATTTGAGATTTTGCTAAAAATTCAGGTTATAACGTTCAGATACGAACAACCTAAAACACTCAGACTGGAGCAACAGAAACAAAGAATAAAGTTTTTGGTTTATTATCATTAGGGAATACTAAATACTAACCAAAGTGACTTCCACACTGAAATGTGGTTGTTGAAAGGTGGTCCCACTAAAATGTGATTGTTGAAAGATTGCTGCAAGAGTCCTTGCCAAGGACAAAGTCAATACGTATACTATCAGTTCTCTCATTTATGTAGAATTCTAACATTTCTATAGTACAAATAAAAGATTTAATCACACCATGGCCAAGGATGATCAGTTCTCTCATTTATGTAGAATTCTAACATTTCTATAGTACAAATAGAAGATTTCATCACACCATGGCCAAGGATGATCAGCTTTCTCCAGTGGTCCTTTCATATCTGGAAAAGAAACCAATAAATTTTTCCTTCCTAAATTACCTACTAATTTTAGAATTTAAATTTTTTAAATTATCAAGTTACTCTAGTCTTTTTACTCAAAATCTTTTTACTCAAATTACTTATTTGCAAGAGACTTAGCTCTAAAAACAGTTAACCCTCAAACTTACTGTTTACATATATTATCTCTAAAAACATTTAACCAATAAACTCAATTGAAGCTTAAAAAAATTACGTTAAAAAATAAAATTTACAGAGTTTACAATAAATTTTTAATTTAGTTTTAAATGCTTTATCGAGTAACCAAAAGGATTACCCGTTAAAAAGATATGCTAATTACCTTCAAACTATAGACAACCCGTTAAAAAGTTAATAAATTCGTAAAGTGAAAACATTAAAACTTTGCATTTATTTAAATAATGCAAGCCCCCTGCAACAAACGGTGGAACCATAGCCCATCACTTGTTACAGGAAACGTCAACTCCCCCATCAGGGGCGCCGCCCCTGATGGGGGAGGACTAGCTTGCCGAAGAGCTTATAGAAAGTTTAAAAACTTCTCACGCTTACCTTCTGGTTCAGGGCGGAAAATACATTACCTTGGCGTTTAACAGACATCAAACAATGTACCAAGGCCTCTGGTCTAAATTGCTTAACCGTCAAGGATTAGTCCAAGCCACAGTACAGCAACCACTGTCCCATTTTGACACAATGATGGATTACACCTCTGAAGTAAAGCGTATGCCCTCGCACCTGCAACAACGAGAAACATTTAAAAATGACTGTACACTTACATTTATACACACTTTATACATCACACACTTTAAAAACTAAACTCATAACTAGATCGAAACAATACAAACTCACATAAAAAAAAAAAACCTTGAAACCAACAAGCCTTACCACAAAGCAACCTCGCGACAACATCACTTAAAACCCAATAACTAAAACGAATGATTGACAACTTACAAGGTGATGTCTGGTAACATTCAAATCGGAGCCTAACGCAGGTGGAGCCAAGGACGACAAACGAAAGAGATAATAGAAGCACTTCTTTTCGGGTCATTCCACAACCGTCCAATAGGTGGCGGTAACTGAAGACAACCTTAGCAGACTACTTTAAACTTCTTAATGGATTTTTTCCCTGTAGGGGGCTAGTGCCATCAGTGAAACTCATACGGTACACTGTAAGCATTACTTAAGATTCTTTGCAGCATCCCTTCGGTCCCTAATTGCAGCCCCTTTCCTTTATGTTACTATACCCTCATTCATGCTCTCTTTCTTCCATCTCACTTTCCACCCTCTCCAAACAATTGATTCATAATGCAACTGCGAGGTTTTCCTCCTGTTACACCTTTCAAACCTATTTACTGTCAATTTCCGTTCTAGCGCTGAATAACCCCATGGGTCTCAGCGCTTGGCCTTTGGCCTAAGCTATATATTCATTTCAATTCAATGGATTTTTCAGTGTTATACATTAATGATTATAATAGATATAATACTATCTGTTTTGCATTTTTTGCAGTTTGGTGATCTCTGTAACTGCTTGTCCGCCAGAGGTTCATGGCAACTTCCAGACTGGCTACATAATAATGATGTATTGCTTGGAAAGATCGACGTAAATTTGGCAACACTGACTTCACAAAGAGATTGGACTTTTATTCTTGTTGATGGTGTTATTGATTATATACAAACTAAATTTATGACAGTTTCAACTTAGCAAATAAAAACGTAGTACAATTAGGAAATTAATCAGCATTATCATTGTCATTCTGTAATCATTTCAGGTTACTGGGAGTAAGATTTTAATCATCATTATGTCATTGCCATTCTGTAATTATTTCAGGTTTGTGGGAGTTAGAAAATTAATGAGCAGCGTACAATGCCATTCTGTAATTATTTCGGGTTGATAGAGGTAAGTAGCTCGTTGCTCAAAAAAAAAAAAAAAAAAAAACAGCAGTAATTTGATATATGGAATATGAAAAATTGTATTTTTGCAAGCATCATACTTACAAGCCCTTTTAATACAGAAATATAGTTCCCCCATAAACCAGGATATCCGTTCTTTTCATGGAGATGATCAAATTTCAAATCCGTTCTCCCAAATACATAAAGTGATGCAATAATTGCAATAATGAATGTTATCAATATGATTTTTACCATCAAATGCTGCTCGTTGTTCATACTCTTGTGACTGATACACATTCAGCTCCTCGTTGGACGAGTGGTTTTCGCGCTCGGGTACCAGTTCGGTGGTCCGAAGTTCGATTCTCGGCTCGGCCAACGTGGAATCAGAGGAATTTATTTCTGGTGATAGAAATTCATTTCTCGATATAATGTGGTTCGGATCCCACAATAAGCTGTAGGTCCCATTGCTAGGTGACCAATTGGTTCCTAGCCACGTAAAAATATCTAATCCCTCGGGCCAGCCCTGGGAGAGCTGTTAATCAGCTCAGTGGTCTAGTAAAACTAAGATATACTTAATTTAACTGCTGCACATAAAGAACACAGACGGGCATAGATATAGCGGAACAAACTGGAATTTACATGCTCGTGCATGTTTATTCAACAGCTGTTTCACTGACTGTGTGTATCCCTGCTTAATATCAGGTAATTACTATACAACCGGAGTTATTGAGCGCTGGGCTTATTTATATATTCATTTATTTTTTAACCTTATAGGTAAGATGCGTGAAAGAAGAGTGAGGGCAGTTTGCTAGCTAACCATGGTAGGTTATAGTTTAGAAAGTAAATTATTAGTAAGGGAATGTATATTGTGCTTTATCCACAATTTTATTGGGGTAAGGGTATGATATCTCTTACTATGGCGTTAATACTAAACAAGACGCAAAGGCGGACGCATACCGAGTTAAAAAAATAACATTCCAACGGTCTTGTACTAAACACGACGCGTAGGTGGACACATACCTGGTTAAAAAAAAAAAAAAAAAAAAGTTCCAACGGTCTTGTACTAAACAAGACGCAAAGGTGGACACATACCGGGTTAAAAAAACAAGTTCCAGCGGTCTTGTACTAAGCAAGACGCAAAGGTGATAAACTACATACTGGGTTAAGACCCTTGGGGTTGCTATCTAGGAAAGATCATATTGCCTTTCTTTTTCTGAATCTTTTTTTTTCTGTTACTTTTTTACCTATGACATTTTTACCTGGATTCAGGAAAACACAGGTACAATATTGTATGCCAGTACCCTAACACAGTTGGGAGAAAAATCATAAAAAAGAATAACCCTGTAAAAATTATCTGAAGATATTGGTGTGTTGATGATATCTGTTGCTTAGGTTGTGATTCTTGCTATATATGGGTGAAAGTGGACGTTCGTTTGGTAAATACAACTCTTTAGCTTGACACGCCTTTGAAAAAATGTATTGAAGTCGCCCTCATTATGTTAAATTATACCTTTGATGGAAACTTGGGAAGTTCTGAAAATACAAGCAAAGAAATTTGTAAATATGCAGGTATTAGTAATTTTAGAAATGTATCTGGTCAATTGTATCTTTCCTAAATCAAAGTCATGATTTAGAACTAAATCACCTTGTTGGCTCGTTAGCGGAAGACTCCAGGTTTCTCGAATAATTTTGGAATTGACTTAAAGGCCCAACAAGCAGCTTAACATCTTTATTACTTTCTGTAACGTTTGTTTGTATGTATGCTTTCATGCTATACTTTTTTTCTTGAGATGTATATCATACTCCTGAGTTGTATATCATACTCCATAGCAGTTGGACGAAAGCTATGTAATATATATTTTTAATGGACTGTGCTTTGTACCAGGTATTTTATTGTGGATTTCACCTAACATTTACGAGAAGTATGACGCGGTACTCTTATATTTCATATGGATAATAGTTAATTAGATCTATATATATATATATATATATATATATATATATATATATATATATATATATTACAAATATTATATCTAGAAAGTACGTTAACATGCAGGAACGAGATGGAGAGAGAGAGAGAGAGAGAGAGAGAGAGAGAGAGAGAGAGAGAGAGAGAGAGAGAGGTGTTCTGGCTAGAATCATACCAGGAAACAGATGCTTTTTCAGTCTACAACATCTTTTAAAGAGCAGAAACATCACAGGGTCTACCAAGTTAGAATTACAACACCATTAATAGGCCAGTGGTACTATATGGTTGTGAGACCTGGACACTGGCTAAACGTCAAAAAAAGAGACTAATGATTTTTTTCAAAACATTTGCGTGGAATAACAGGTCCCATTTACGATATCAATGAAGGTGTTTGTAGAAGCCGGCGCAACAATAAGATAGAGATTTAACCAGACATCCGTTCATAACTACCTATTTAAGATAGCAGAGGATACGTTGTGGCTGGACATGTTACAAGGTTACAAGGAGTTACAAGGATTAGGATGTCTCAAAGACTTGTTAGTCCATCCGAGGAGACGTCGTGTGCTCAAGTGAGCAGGTTTCACTGTGCATTCACAGTGTCCTAATGATTTTGTCTAGCTTTCTTTTAAACTCTTCCACACTGTTGCTGTTTACAACTTCTGGTGGCAGTTTATTCCATGTGTCACATATCTTGGATGTGAAGAAGTTCCCACAATGTGGTTGGAATGGAAGAGACCAGAAAGACTGAAGAGGTTATGATCAGTAGAAGTGAGAAGACCGGTGCAGGAGACCGAGGATGAGATGGAGAGATATAATATGTTTAGGGATCTAAGAGAATTGGGAGTGGAGGACGATCTTGAAAATAACTGGAGAGATGCAGCACTCGACAGGGGAACGTGGAGAGGTCTGGCGCAAGCGACCATGGGCCACCAAGAGGCCCGAGAGCCACCGGAGTGAGTGAGTGTATATATATATATATATATATATATATATATATATATATATATATATAATGCACATGTATGTATGTACCCTCGAGTTAACATTTTTTTTCGCAATATATGTGCATGTCTGTTTTCTTTAAGTGTAGCAGTCACAGCAATATAAGCAATGAGCAGCATTTAATGGTAAAATTTGTATTGATGACTTTGATATATTAAATGCTGCTCATTGCTTATATTGCTGTGACTGCTACACTTAAAGAAAACAGACATGCACATATATTGCGAAAAAAATGTTAACTCGAGGGAACATACATACATGTGCATTGAACAGCAGCTGTTTCATTGTCTCTCTGCTTAATTACTGTGCAACTAGGGCTTATTAGTAACTATACATACATTCTCTATACTCCCCGTAGGAGGTTAGTGCCGTCAGTGCACCTCATGCATTGCACTGTAGGCATTACTTAAGCTTCTTTGCAAACGTGCCTTCGGCCCCTAGCTGCAACCCCATTTCGTTCCTTTTACTGTACCTCCTTTCATATTCTCTTTCTTCCATCCTACTTTACACCCTTTCCTAACGATTGCTTCATAGTGCAACTGCTTTGAGTTTATCCTCCTGTTACACCTATCAACCCTTTTACTGTCAGTTTCTATTTCAGCACTGAATGGCCTCATTGGTCTCAGTGCTTGGTCTTAAGCCTAAATTCCATATTCACCTAAATTCATTCTCTGTATTCCCTTAATACACAATTTATCAAATTTCAGAGATAAGCGCCAAGAAGGATGAAGAAAGCAAACCTAGCATGTGTTCCATATATATGTAAGTGAAGTGGTTAACGGAAGAGAACATCTGTAATATTTGCTCAGTTGATGATCCTGGATTGTAAGTAAACCCTCTTTTAAACATGTTTTATTCAAAGTAATTGCTGCCTCAGCTGCGTTAGTTTTATAAAGGTTCTTCTCTATTTTTGTAATTATTGCAGATACTTATAGCTGAAATTTACTGAACAGGTTTTAGACTGAACAATCAAAGGTTGGATGTTACAGAAAATGTTGATCAAATTTTCCTTCTCGTACAACCATTGTCAATTGAAACTACCTAATTACCTCCCCCAACCCACCACTCTCTCTCTCTCTCTCTCTCTCTCTCTCCCTTTCAAAGGAGGGGGTGGGGTGTCCAGTAGCCAGAGACATAACACACCATTAGTATATCATAGTTTCTTTTATATCAAACTACATAATTCTCTCGTTTATAAAATCTAACACGCGCTTCCTTTCTCTCTGTCAGTTCCAATGTAAGTTTTCTTGTTCTGTAAAACCAATAGCAGTTAATTTTTCTTCATTGTAGTCGTTTTGGCTGCTAAAGACTACCGTCGAGATTACAGGGTTTTTTTTCTTTTCTTTTTTTAGGAGCTTACTGACCATATGTTCGTGTTCCGTTGTAATAGGCCTCTGATTCACAATTGACTAACAATCAGATATATAAGTTGAATTGAACATTCAACATAACCCCACACCCGAACACGCGGCGCGCGCACACAACACACACACACACACACATATATATTCATACATATATATATATATATATATATATATATATATATATATATATATCAATATATATCATTATATATATATATATATATATATATATATATATATCATATATATCAATCATATATATATATATATATATATATATATATATATATATACATACATATGTGTAATGTGTAATGTGCGTGGTGGGGGTGGGGCTCAAATTGAATGTTCGGTTTAATTTATATATCTGAATGTTAGTCAATTGTAGTGAATCAGAGGCCAATTAAAACGGAACATAAACATATGGTCAGTATCCTTCAAAGATTTATTACATAACTTTAGTAAAAAGATTAGCTTCCATCACAACTTGCTAACCACCGAAATAATGATATATACCTGAAAATCGAACCTAGTGCCTAGTCACTGACATTTCGCTAATCTGATTCCAAAGGAAATATATAGAAATAAAAGGTATAATATTGACATAATAATAGATATGGCGTCCAAAGAATACAGTCACCAGTACAAAGTGATGTAAAGCAAGAATATCTTCATAAGGAAGTTTTATTAATAAAGATGGCTGGTCTCTCGTTTCTTACCGCCATCTGTTGGTCGGACGAGCAATGAACAAAGGAGAGTTTAGTTCTAGTACGTCGCTCTTCATCGTCCTTTGGCTTGTCTTGTTTGGGTGTTGGTCGACGGTCGTCCCGACTCCAGGGTCGTGGTTGTGGTGAACAGAGAGACGGTTACCAGTGTTGCTGTTTCAAGGGATTACTTTCAAAATCTATGGCGGAAATGAGGCTTTTAGGGAGAAGTTGTTGGGTACGAATTTTTTTCGTGGGGTTTTGTGGAATAATAATAGATAAATAAATAAAATTTATTTATAATAATATTTCCAAATGCAAAATATTAAGAATATATTCCAGCGACTTAAATTAACTGATTTTTTCTTTTAAGTGGGTGAAAGCTCTCCTGGTCATAGTGGCTATACTGATAATTCGCCAGCCGGGATTGTATGCAAGATGTTATTTAATTTTTCATTCTGGACAGAAGTTAATGAGAAGAGAAATTCAATATGGCAGCGAAGATTTTAGAATTTTTCATCATTGGCCTTTGTCATTCTTTCACTGCCATTCTCTAATGCCTCGGTCGAGAGGATATATTCTCTCAGATGAACGCAGTGCACAATAAGCTAAGGAACCGCATAGTTGTAAGGAGTGTAGAGGCAATTTTACAAATAAGGTATGGCCTAAAGTTTCAAAATGAAAGTTGCGTAACTTTTGAGCCACCTATTGACACGATAAAAAATTTTATGGCTAAGGATGTGATTAAATATAGTGATTTGTTGGCTTTAGCAGATGAGGAGGACTAAGAGGAGGAATATTAATGTTAATTTGTTTTGAATATCTTTAGTTTTATGCTAGCTATTATTGATTAATGCTTCGCTTTATACATAAGTTAATTCTTATTGTCTTAATTTCCAAGGACTTTAAAGTTTAGTTTATCATTGTTGTTGTTTCCAAGGATTATTCTAATTTTTGTTTCCAAGGATTATTCTAATTTGTTTCCAAGGATTATTTTAATTTTGTCATAATTAGGTACTAAAGTCACTCGGTAGCCTTCAATGAAATTTGCCAGTGGGCATAGTTTATTTTGCAAATAAAGCAGGAAACTTCAAAGCGTATCTTATTTTTAAATCTTTTTAAAATAATCACTTAAGATTTCCTATTACTGTATATGATTCCAAGGAGTTTTCATGTGTTAAAGGGCAATCGAAGTTATGGTAAATTTAGAAAAATATATCCTGGGATATTTTGTGGGAGCCTGAGAATATTTTGTGAGAATCTTGAGATTTTCTGGTCCCATTTATGGGAATTACTACTTTTATGAAACGGCAACACTGACGGTTAGTTGGGTCTTGATGGCGGTTGGTGTTTATATCCTGGAGTTCTTGTTTTTCGAAATTTTAATTAGTCTGACGGAATGTTTGGTGCAAGTGAGCGCGCGAAGATTATCTGGTGGTGGTGGTTAGTGTCTGCTTCATGGAGTTTACTGTCTGGCGTAGGCTTAAGCGGTCTTGAGGTAAGTTCGTTACTATAGTACTAGTTGCATTTTTTATGTAGTTCTAACGTCTTGACGTGATTTACAGATAATTGGGTGTCTTGTCGATACATTGTAAAACTTATAATTCGGTTGTCGTCAACTATGAAATTAGTGTTTTGCTGGACACTATGGAGATAGTTTCCTTTGGTATTAAACTTTACACTATATTACAACCTCAATGCTGTGTTCTTAAGTCTTCTTAAGTGTTAAGTTCTTGGTCGAATCGATTAAATTTAGTTATTTTTTCTAGGCTGGTATTTAAGCTGGTATTTAAGACTCGCATGGGACTAGTGCAACTCAAGTTACTATAACGTAACCATTGAATAAAAGTTTAAGCAATTTTTTATTTAAATTTACTGGCAGTCATTTATTTACAGGTGCAAATCAACACTGAGGTCCAGTGGACAGTTTCGTCGTTGGACGTTATGCTGAAGTATTTTGCGCTCAAATCTGCAAGGCAAGTATAGTGATTATTTTTACCAAAACCAACCAGCAAGCTAGTCCTCCCCCATCAGGGGCGGTGCCCCTAATGGGGGAGTTGACGTCTCTTGTAACGAGCGATGGGTTTAGGCCCGTCGTTCGTTGCAAGAGGGCTTGCGCTTTTCTTTTTCTTCAATCTTTCTTTATTCATGAAAGAATAAACTTTATGGGTATATAGTTAGCTATTTTTAAACTCAAGTTACTTAAATTTTATGGATGCAAATAGTGTTCTCTTAAGACATTAGAAATAAAGTTCGTAACCTTCAAAGTATCTTTTTAATTTTCGTTCCATATTAATTAAACTAACTTTTTCATAGTTTTGTAATTTTTCATTTCGGTTTAATCTTTGTAAAAATTAATCTCAATTAAATTTTTTCTATAAAAATACGCATCCTACTTGCTCGGCATAGCTGATAAATGTTTTAACCTCAATGAAAAATTTTAATTTTAACATTAAATTGGCCAACTTAATTAGGGTAAAGCCTTGTAAAAAACGTTTCTCCGGCTATTACTTCTTGGCAGGTTGTCGAGGGCCTGGAACGGCCCAGCAAGTTTGGGAGGGCCTGGAACGGCCCAGCAAGTTTGGGAGGGCCTGGAACGGCCCAGCAAGTTTGGGAGGGCCTGGAACGGCCACGGTTTTGGGAGGGCCTGGAACGGCCTAGCAAGTTTGGGAGGGCCTGGAAGGCCCGCAAGGGGACCTGCAAGTTTGGGAGGGCCTTGGAACGCCCACAAGTTTGGGAGGGCCTGGAACGGCCTAGCAAGTTTGGGAGGGCCTGGAACGGCCTAGCAAGTTTGGCTATTTCGATGCTAAGTAACAGATTTGTGTGGAGAGCTATATAAGTTGCAGAGAATAAGAGACTTGGATTGGTATTTTGGTTTTAAATTTTTAATAAAATTCACAAATCTGCTTTTTTCTTTACTGTAATGTCCATCCCTGTCTTCAAATAAACAGTGTGAGAGTAATTAAAATGGGTCAAGGAGCAATTAGAATGTCATTAAATCTGATGATCCCAAGTTTCTCTTCAAAAGTGGACTAAAGTTATCTAACTTTTACATGTTCAGTGAACTTTAATGTACAGTTGATATTAGTTTATTAAAGTTGAAAATTTAATATGAAAATTTCATTTGACACTTGTAAGATTTTTAAAGCAAAATGCCTTAGTCTCGCAATGATTTTAGTGACCTTTAGGAAACGCTATGGTTTGATGTGGTTTTGTCAGAAGTAAATATGCTTTAAAGACTGGATTACTCCAGTATGCTTTAAAGGCTTGATTACTCCAGAGGGTAAAGGCCAGTCCACACGATCGGCGGACCTCCCCTCTTAACGGGCACACTTGACGGGCAAACCGTCAAATTGCCTAATGGGTCTAGTAGCAAAATCACCATGGTGGTGCCCGATGGCTTGAGCTTCGACCCAGGCAGATGAACGTTAATTATATAAATTTCTTTTATCGAGCCATTCTTTGCACCATATTCTTTTTAATCACACAAAGCAATTATCACGCTACACATTCTTTGCGGTAGGCGCCATGTTATCGTACCGCACTGAACACACTACTGGCATCGTCGGACACGCCCACTTCTCCATCGCCTCACCCGTGTGGACAACATTAATGGAAGGTTTTAAAGGTGTTAGTGCCATCAGTCTTAATTAGTGCACTGTGGGTGTTTAGTTCTTCACAGCCTTCCTTCGGCCCCTAGCTGCAAATTCCTTTTACTGTACCTCTATCTTAACACTAACACCCGTTTCATAGTTAAAACTACCTGGCTTTTCTATTACTTTTTTATAACACTGAATTTCTCTTCGTAGCTGAATGAACAGACTTCAAAGAGCTTGGACTGCGGCCTAATTGTCTATTTCATACGTCTGAAAATTCAATAAAAATAGTGCAATAATGCAAAAATATTGGCTGTCAATAGAAATAGTACTCTCAAACCAATTTGACTGGTAATAGGTAAACCGGAAATTTGTTTAGCGTTGAGTAGGACACTGGAAATTTGTAAAATTTCTTTTCCCTTTCTCTTTCTCTTTCTTTTCTTTCTTTCTATTCTTTCTCCTCTCTTCTCTTCTTTTTCCTCTTTTCTCTTCTCACTATTTGACTTGAATAACTAAAATGTGGGTCGTTGTAAGTTATTTGGAAACCAATGAATATTAAGATAGTGACTGAATGATATATATAAAGTAACCAGCAGCCTCGGTGGCATGATCGGTTTGGTCTTGGCCTGCCACCTCTGTGGCCGCAAGTTCGATTCACGGCCATTCCATTGAGAGGTTAGAGATTGTGTATTTATCGGGGATCTAGAAGTTATACTCGATGTGGTTCGCAAGTCGCGTAAGCGTTTGGTCGCGTTGCTGATTAACCGCTGGTTCCATACGACGTAAAAAACACAACACAAGACAATATAATGTAACTTCAGTACCGTGGAGAAGTAAGATGCCTAAAGGCCTGTCCACACGAGCGGCCTGATCGGCGTGCTCCGGGTTGACTGCAAATTCTTGGCCGGTTTACCCGTGAGTGTTGTCCACATGGGTGAGGCGATGGAGAGGTGGGCATGCCCGACGATGCCAGTAGTGTGTTCAGTGCGGTACGATAAACATGGTACCTACCGCAAAGAAGAGGATATTGTTTAGCATGATAATTGCTTTCTGTGTGATGAAAAAGAAGAAAAAGGAGAGAAAAATGGTGCAAAGGATGGCTCAGTAAAAGAAATGTATATGGTTAACGTACGTCTGCCAGGGGTCGAAGCTCAAGCCATCGGGCACCACCATGGTGATTTGCTACAAGGACCCATCGGGCAATTTAACGGTTTGCCCGACAAGTTGTGCCCGTTAGAGGGGAAGTCCGCCGATCAGGCCCGATCGTGTGGACAAGCCTTTAGTAAATATGATTAAGCCACACATCGAACGACCAGTTACGTAGTACTTATTATTGCGCGGTTTGTATTCATGTTTTGCTGGGTAACTAAGATTTCTTTTATTTCATTAGGAACATAGAACTAATTTTGTTACTCCGTTAACAAAAGGAAAGTAAGAGATTCGTAGGACGGGTAAGGGAGATATTACTAGTTCCTCTCTCTCTTGGGTTTTAATTATGAATACTCAGAGTCCACATGAAGCCCTGAATCTGATAAAAGTTTTCACACGAGTTGAGAATTGCAGCAGTGCAGTAAGTAAGAACATACAAACTTTGTTGAATGCAGAGCGAATATCGTTCAACAGAGTAATGGATAAATGACTATCGCCTAAGCATCCTCAGTTACATGACATTTCAATTTTATAGCGTCTCGCAAAGAAATTCCATCGCCGTAGGGGGAATAGTTGTCGTCAGTGGACCTCATGCGGTGCACTGTAGGCATTACTTAATGTTCTTTGCAGCGTGCCTTCGGCCTCTAGCTGCAACCACTTTCGATCCTTTTACTGTACCTTCTTTCATATTTTTATCCACCCTCTCACAACACTTGATTCATAGTGCAACTGCGAGGTTTTCCTCCTGTTACAACTTTCAAACCTCTTACTGTCAATTTGTATTTCAGCGCTGAATGCCCTCATAGGCCCCAGTGCTTGGCCATTGGCCTAAATTCAATATTCAACTCGACAAAGAGATTTAGAGCAACTGTCATGACTGATTTTCAGACGAACGATACTAATTTTAAAAGTGACACGAATTCAATTTACCTCTACCAAAAGCCTCGGTAGTGAATTCGTGATTTGGTATAACAAGTGAATGACTTGCTATTGTTGGCTGTCCCATGTGGGGCTTACTAATGATTAACGTGCTGTGTTGACTACATTATTCACCTGGAAGTGAATCCAGTGTTATTTCAATCCATGGCATTGAGCGCTGGATAGACAGACGGTTTCTTCGATACGAAGAGGAAAAGGTTCAGGAAAGAATAGTTTCTCTCTCTCTCTCTCTCTCTCTCTCTCTCTCTCTCTCTCTCTCATAGTCATTGGGATGATTTACCTGCTGAATGGGGATTGGATAACCTTTATTCAGGATGTGCGTGTGTGGTAGAGAGAGAGAATAGACTCGTGCCATCAATCCATTACGTTCTTCACTGAAAATGTTCGTCCCAGAGTCAAAGTATATAGTTCAGCCTTTGATTTTAAAATGAGACGATAAAATTAAACCTTAGTACGTACCTAGAGTCCTTCTAAATACTTGGATGTTTGAACAGGTCTTTGCAGCCGTAAGAGATGCGTGCATTCTTGATGGAGGCATTATCTTGAAGCATGAAAGAGTAACGAGCGCCTCAGCGGTGTGGTTGGTATGGTATTAGCGTTCCACCTCGGTGGTCGCGGGTTCGATTCTCGGCCATTCCATTGAGGAGAGAGAGGTGTATTCCTGGTGATAGAAGTTCACTCTCGACGTGGTTCGGAAGTCACGTAAAGCCGTTGGTCCCGTTGCTGAATAACCACTGGTTCCATGCAACGTAAAAGCACCATACAACAACAACAACAACAACAGAGAGCAACGGTTGAATGGCGTAATTGAGTACAGTAATACGGTTAAGGTTACAGAAATATCACTAAATAATTACAGGGTTTTAAAGTGGTTTCAGGTTTCTGCTGCCATGTGCTAGTTTTTTTTTTTTTTTTTTTTTTTTTTTAATTTTCTTTTTTTTACGTGTTATTAGAAGTAGACAAGGCATTATGGATTAAAGGATTTGTGCTGGAGAATTGTATCCTTGAACAGTATAACTTTCAAGTTGAATCCCGACTTGACAGTTCATAATTATTCTTCGAAAGTTAAATCGTGTTAAGTTCATCGTATCGTGTCATTTCTTGTAAACGAATGAAATTATGCCAGCTTTTAATGAAAGTTTCTTGTTGCGAATAAAGTCATGGATATTTTATTTCCTACGTAAATTACTATTGAAGACTAAGTGTTGCAAGGACTTGAGTATCGTCCTTTGGAAGTTACTTATAGTTCATACGGCTCTGTGTTTGCACGAGTAATATTGTAAGGCTTTCTAAACGGGGCTCAGAGGTGATCTTTGTCTTAATTATTCTCTGGGCCCAGACTGTTTCGATAGAAATATCAGTTTTAGGAGAAGAATTCCGAACATTTGTCTCGTTAATTAATTCAGTCTGCATGACCCTGACACTGCTTGACTCGTAACCTACTTAGACTAGTCCAGATCTGCGTTCTAAAAACAATCGATTGATACGTTGGTGAATACATCCAGCTCAGTAATTATTAAAAAATTGTACATCAATTTCGTTGTAGTATGTGTTTCGTGTACGAAGCCAGCTATTTATGATATCCAATATTATTGAAAGGACTCGGTATTAACTCTTGCTTTGCTGCTGAACAATTCTTAGCGGCTATCCAGCAATCATGGTACTTTTAAATCGTTACAAAGACCATACGATTGTCAAAGCACTGATGAATGTACGAGGAATGTGTGGTTTAATGTTAATGTTCAAATATATTGAAGTCACTGGGTAATCAGGTTTTCAATTCGACCGTAGCGATCGAAGTAGTTAAGGAATTAACGTAGTTCTCGAGAATGAAAATCATTCGCTAAAGAAGTTAAAAAAAAATGCAATTTAACGATCAGGTTTATTACTAGGTATGAACTGAGAAAATCATTTATATGATTAAGCTGAAAACATCATTGCTGGAACAAACTGATTTTTGTATAGAATACGAGCATATGCGTTCGTGACTGTGTCTATAAACAGTCAACAAGCGTGTAGAACACTTTAGTGGAAAAACTTCAAAAGCTACGATACTTAAATAACGCCTCAGTGGCGTGGTCGGTTTGGTGTCGGCATCCCACCTCGGTGGCCGCGAGTTCAATTCGCGGGCATTACATTGAGGCGTCAGAGATGTGTATTTCTGGTGACTGAGGTTCACTCTCGACGTGGTTCGGAAGTCACGTAAAGCCGTTGGTCCCGTTGCTGGATAACCACTGGTTCCATGCAACGTAAAAACACAATACAAACAAACACCTACCCGCTCACAATTTCCTTTCCAGCTCTGAATGGCCTCATAGATCCCAGTGCTTGTTGGCCTCTGGCCTAAACTCTGTAAACCCATTCCATTCCATTCCATTCTTAAGGTTCTTTGCAGCCTCCCTTCGGCCCAGTTGCAACCCCTTTCATACTACCATTGCCTCAAGGTTTTCTTCCTGTTACACCTTTTAAACCTCTTACTCAAATCTTCCTTTGGGCGCTGAATGACCTCATAGGTCCCAGCGCTTGGCCATCGGGCTAAATTGTACATTCTGTCTATCTTTTCATTGTAATTATGTCACTAGATCAGAGAATTTCGGTTTGAGTTATCTTAAGCGCTAAGTTTGTTTATTCAGTACTAATTTGTGTTCGTATGATCAATGTTCTTAGACCTTCCATAGTCTTGGTTTTTAAGACTTTATCTTGCCCACAGTATTCAATTTTACAAAATGCTTAGCAATCAAATGTATGAATATTTCCCCATAACGCTAATGATTACAACGACAGTATACCAATATGGAACGACAATATCTCCGAATCCGAACTGTGTCCTTATTAGGCGGAAGCCAAGGTCAACCGGAAACGGACACATCAGATCAAGAAGTAGCGACCACGACGCTAATGAAGCTCGTGTTTCGTACTAATAGGAATGGATGACAGTCGTGTAAACACGAGTTCCTATTGATATATTTGTGAGACAGATTCTCTCTCTCTCTCTCTCTCTCTCTCTCTCTCTCTCTCGATTTTAGTCGTAAACACAGATTCGTAAACATCTCCCTTTCTGTAGCAAACAAAAGCGTCAATTAACAACGTCTGGGATGACAAACTCTCTCTCTCTCTCTCTCTCTCTCTCTCTCTCTCTCTCTCTCTCTAGTCATAGCAGTCACGCCTCGCCTCAGTCTCTCCTCATTCTAGTAAAACCCCATCCATCAGTATTATATAGATAGACAGGTATTAATGATAAAGAGGATCTATATCAGATTACATAAGATCGGTATCAGATAACCATAGGCAACAGATGTTTGTTTTTTATAAGCTACTGAAACCCATCTCTATTTCCTAGTGGTTGACAGAACGTGTCCTCCACAGGACCTGCAGGTTTTCGTCAGTGTGCTGTTAGAGACTATTGAATATAAACTTGAGACTAGGTTTTTTTTAATCGTCTGAATGACTCGCCTGTCAGGTTTTTTAATCGTCTGAATGACACCTGTAAGGTTTTTTTAATCGTCTGAATGACTCGCTTGTAAGGTTTTTTAATCATCTGAATGACTCGCTTGTAAGGTTTTTTAATCACCTGAATGACTCGCTTGTAAGGTTTTTTTTTTGGAATCGTTCTGAATGGACTCCGCTTGTAAGGTTTTTTAATCATCTGAATGACTCGCTTGTAAGGTTTTTTAATCACCTGAATGACTCGCTTGTAAGGTTTTTTAATCGTCTGAATGACTCGCTTGTAAGGTTTTTTAATCATCTGAATGACTCGCTTGTAAGGTTTTTTAATCACCTTGAATGAACGTCGCTGTAAGGTTTTTAATCGTCTGAATGACTCGCTTGTAAGGTTTTTTAATCGTCTGAATGACTCGCTTGTAAGGTTTTTTAATCGTCTGAATGACTCGCCTGTAAGGTTTTTTAATCGTCTGAATGACTCGCTTGTAAGGTTTTTTAATCATCTGAATGACTCGCTTGTAAGGTTTTTTAATCACCTGAATGACTCGCTTGTAAGGTTTTTTAATCACCTGAATGACTCGCTTGTAAGGTTTTTTAATCACCTGAATGACTCGCCTGTAAGGTTTTTTAATCGTCTGAATGACTCGCTTGTAAGGTTTTTTAATCATCTGAATGACTCGCTTGTAAGGTTTTTTAATCACCTGAATGACTCGCTTGTAAGGTTTTTTAATCGTCTGAATGACTCGCTTGTAAGGTTTTTTAATCATCTGAATGACTCGCTTGTAAGGTTTTTTAATCACCTGAATGACTCGCCTGTAAGGTTTATTAATCGTCTGAATGACTCGCCTGTAAGGTTTTTTAATCACCTGAATGACTCGCCTGTAAGGTTTTTTAATCATCTGAATGACTCGCTTGTAAGGTTTTTTAATCACCTGAATGACTCGCTTGTAAGGTTTTTTAATCATCTGAATGACTCGCTTGTAAGGTTTTTTAATCATCTGAATGACTCGCTTGTAAGGTTTTTTAATCACCTGAATGACTCGCTTGTAAGGTTTTTTAATCATCTGAATGACTCGCCTGTAAGGTTTTTTAATCGTCTGAATGACTCGCCTGTAAGGTTTTTTAATTGTCTGAATGACTCGCCTATAAAGTTTTTTAATACGTAATGAAGACCTGACCTGTCGGGAATGGTTTTTTAATTGTCTGAATGACACCCATGTAAGGTTTTTTAATCGTCTGAATGACTCGCCTGTAAGGTTTTTTTAATTGTCTGAATGACACCCATGTAAGGTTTTTTAATTGTCTGTATGACTCGCCTGTAAAGTTTTTTAATCGTCTGAATGACTCGCCTGTAAGGTTTTTTAATTGTCTGAATGACACTCATGTAAGGTTTTTTAATCGTCTGAATGACTCGCCTGTAAGGTTTTTTAATTGTCTGTATGACTCGCCTGTAAAGTTTTTCAATCGTCTGAAATGACTCGCCTTAAAAGGTTTAAGTTTTTTAATTTGTCTGAATGACACGCATGTTAAGGTTTTGGTTTTTTCAATAGTCTGAATGACTTCCGCCTGTAAGGTTTTTTAATTGTCTGTATGACTCGCCTGTAAAGTTTTTTAATCGTCTGAATGACTCGCCTGTAAGGTTTTTTAATTGTCTGAATGACACTCATGTAAGGTTTTTTAATCGTCTGAATGACTCGCCTGTAAGGTTTTTTAATTGTCTGTATGACTCGCCTGTAAAGTTTTTTAATCGTCTGAATGACTCGCCTGTAAGGTTTTTTAATTGTCTGAATGACACTCATGTAAAGGGGGGGGGGGGTTTTTTAATTTAACGTCTGAATGACTCGACCTGTAAGGCTTTTTTAATGTGTCTGTATGACTCGCCCTGTAAGTTGGTTTAATCGTCTGAATGACTCGCCTGTAAGGTTTTTTTAATTGTCTGAATGACACTCATGTAAGGTTTTTTAATCGTCTGAATGACTCACCTGTAAGGTTTTTTAATCGTCTGAATGACTAGCCTGTAAGGTATTTTTAATTGTCTTAATGACACTCATGTAAGGTTTTTTAATCGTCTGAATGACTCACCTGTAAGGTTTTTTTAATTGTCTGAATGACAGTCACGTAAGGTTTTTTAATTGTCTATATGACTCGCCTATAAGGTTTTTTAATTGTCTGAATGACACTCATGTAAGGTTTTTTAATTGTCTGTAGGACTCGCCTGTAAGGTTTTTTTAATTGTCTGAATGACACTCATGTAAGGTTTTTTAATCATCTGAATGACGCGCCTGTAAGGTTTTTTAATCGTCTGAATGACTAGCCTGTAAGGTTTTTTAATTGTCTGAATGACACCTATAAGGTTTTTTAATCGTCTGAATGACTCGCCTGTAAGGTTTTTTTAATTGTCTGAATGACTCGCCTGTAAGGTGTTTTAATTGTCTGCATGACTCGCCCATAAGGTTTTTTAATCGTCTGAATGACTCGCCTGTAAGGTTTTTTAATCGTCTGAATGACTCGCCTGTAAGGTTTTTTAATCGTCTCAATGACTCGCCTGTTAGATTTTTTAATCGTCTGAATGACTCACCTGTAAGGTTTTTTAATCATCTGAATGACTCGCCTGTAAGGTTTTTAATCGTCTGTATGACTCGCCTGTAAGGTTTTTTATCGTCTGAATGACTCGCTAGAGGAATTTTGGACTCATTAATGAATGACTCGCCTGTAAGGTTTTTTAATCGTCTGAATGACTCGCCTGTAAGGTTTTTTAATCGTCTGAATGACTCGCATGTAAGGTTTTTTAGTCGTCTGAATGACTCTCCTGTAAGGTTTATTAATCGTCTGAATGACTCGCCTCTAAGGTTTTTTAATCGTCTGAATGACTCGCCTGTAAGGTTTTTTAATCGTCGATGGAACTGCGCATGTAAAGGTTTTTTTTTAGTTCGTCTGAAATGACTCCTCCTTAAGGGTTTTTTAAATCATTCTGAATGACTTCGCCTGTAAGGTTTTTTTAATCATCCCTGGAATGACTCGCCTGTAAGGGTTTTTTAAATCTTTCTGAATGACTCACCTGTAAGGGTTTTTTAATCATCTGAATGACTCGCCTGTAAGGTTTTTTTAATCATCTGATGCTCGCCTGTTAAGGTTTTTTTAGTCGTCTGAATGGAACTTCTTTTTAATCCTGTAAGGTTTATTAATCGTCTGAATGCTCGCCTGTAACGGTTTTTTAATCGTCTGAATGACTCGCCTGAAGGTTTTTAATCATCTTGAATGACTTCGCTGTAAGGTTTTTTTTAATCCTCTGAATACTCGCCTGTAAAGGTTTTTTCATCGTGAATGACTCGCCTGTAAGGTTTTTTAACGTCCTGAATGACTTCCCTGTAAGGTTTTTTTAATCTTCTGGAATTTTTTGAACTCTCCCTGTAAGGTTTTTTAATCGCCTGAATGACACCTGTCAGGTTTTTTAATCATCTGAATGCCACGCCTGTAAGGTTTTTTTAATCTTCTGAATGACTCACCTGTAAGGTTTTCAATCGTCTGAATGACTCGCCTGTAAGTTTTTTTAATTGTCTGAATGACTCGCCTGTAAGGATTTTTTAATCTTCTGAATGACTCACCTGTAAGGTTTTTTAATCTTCTGAATGACTCACCTGTAAGGTTTTTTAATCGCCTGAATGACTCGCCTGTAAGGTTTTTTTAATCTTCTGAATGACTCACCTGTAAGGTTTTTTAATCGTCTGAATGACTCGCCTGTAAGGTTTTGTGATAGTCTGAATGACTCGCCTGTAAGGTTTTTTAATCGTCTGAATGACTCGCCTGTAAGGTTTTTTAATCGTCTGAATGACACCTGTAAAGTTTTTTTAATCGTCTGGATGACACCTGTAAGGTTATTTAATCGTCTTAATGACACCTGTAAGGTTATTTAATCGTCTGAATGACACCTGTAAAGTTTTTAAATCATCTGAATGACACCTGTAAAGTTTTTTAATCGTATGAATGACACCTGTAAAGTTTTTTAATCATCTGAATGGCACCTGTAAGGTTTTTTAATCGTCTGAATGACACCTGTAAGGTTATTTAATCGTCTGAATGACACCTGTAAGGTTTTTTTAATCGTCTGAATGACACCTGTAAAGTTTTTTAATCATCTGAATGACACCTGTAAGGTTTTTTAATCGTATGAATGACACCTGTAAAGTTTTTCAATCATCTGAATGGCACCTGTAAGGTTTTTTAATCGTCTGAATGACACCTGTAAGGTTATTTAATAGTCTGAATTACACCTGTAAAGTTTTTTTAATTGTCTGAATGACACCTGTAAGGTTTTTTTAATCGTCCGAATGACACCTATAAGATTTTTTAATCATCTAAATGACACCTATAAGGTTTTTTTGAATGGCCTGTATGACTCATCTGTAAGGTTTTTTAGTCATCTGAATATCTTACCTGTGAGGTTATTTAATCGTCTGAATGACTCACCTGTAAGTTTTTTTAATTGTCTGAATGATTCACCTGCAAGGTTTTTTAAATGTCTGTATGACTCGCTTGTAAGGTTTTATAATCGTTTGAATGACTCACCTGTAAGGTGTTTTAATCATCTGAATGACAAACCTATAAGCTTTTTTAGTCGTCTGCATGACTCAACTGTAATGCTTTTTTTAATGATCTGAATGACTCACCTGTAAGGATTTTTAATGGTCTGAATGACTCACCTGTAAGGTTTTTTAATCGTCTGAATGACTCTCCTGTAAAATTGCTGTGGCTACGCCGTTACTTTAGCGCGTACTAGAATTTCATTGCTTGCTGTAATTACTTCAGCGTCACAGCGTGACGTAGCTGACTGTTGCAATGAAGCGAAAAAAAATCATCCACAGAATTTAGTTCAATTACACATACAACTGAATTAAATGTCAAGCTGAAGGACCGACCGAGAACAGTTTAATTTGGCAAGGAGCCAAAATTAAATCAAACGAAACAGAGATGCTCCGAGTTAATCGAGATAAATGGCTGCTTGAAGAGAAAGATTAATTGGATGCCCAAGTTATGTGGCGTTACAGCTACCAGGGTCACCTAAGCCTTTTCAAAAGGAGAGAGCGTATCAAGCTAAAGGTTATGAATGATTGAAATGAAACCATTCCTTGATAATGAGAGAGGGGTAGCTGGATGGGGGGGGGGGGGTGGGGGGGGGGGGGGGGGGTGGGGGGGGGGGGGTTGGGGTTACTGGGGGTACTGTGGGTTGATGACTATAGAGTTCTCTGGTCTTTTATAAATGATTCCGATATTCAGCGATAGTTATTAACGTAAAATATTTAGTGAAACGCATTTGCATGCAATTACCTTGCATTTCGCCGACTAGACATTACTCAAATTATGTTTATGGCAAGGGCCCCCACAAATACAAAGTGGTGTTTCGCTGTATATCACAAACTGTGCGTAATCAATACCAAATGCAATTACTTGCGTCCTGCCATGGGCCCGAGGGTGTCGTTCATGGAACCGAAATGGTTTTCTGTTATTGCTGCATGCTCGGGCCCAATCGTTTTTAATCACAACTCTTTCATGCAACATTAAGTCATATACTACTGCTACTCTCTCTCTC
>NC_087207.1:69548863-69553863 GCF_015104395.2 Macrobrachium nipponense
AGTCGAGAGAGAGAGAGAGAGAGAGAGAGAGAGAGAGAGAGAGAGAGAGAGAGAGAGAAAACCAGAACCCATTATTCACGAAGCCAAGAGTACGACATCTTACCATTAATTATAGCATGCAGAATTAACATTATTTTAGTCTCTTGTGTCTTTCATTTACACAGCGTGATACGTACGCGCATGTGTCCATTGCAGTTTGCAAGCATTTATTTATTTCATTTATCGAGTACTTCAGCGAGGGACTGAGCATTTTCAATTAACATTACCTTTCGTTGCCCGAGTGGTCTTTTCATTTTCGTTTATCACAAAAGACTTGCATATACCGCAAGCACAATTCGCACAGTGTGCCACGCAAATTCATTACTTCCAGACAGGGAAGTCGTTACCAGTTTAGGACTGGCCACCACCAGTGCACGTCAGGTCTTACCATTTTACAGTGCCACTAATTCTTGACACTGTCCATCGACTGGCTGCTGAAGTACTCCCACCTTTTACTTTCTCTCCTCCACCATTACACTCTGCCCCGAACAGAGTGCCATTTCACTTCGGTATACTTGAGTATACTGCGTGTAGTGTCCGGGACACACCAGCACGATACCAGTGCTCAAAGGAACGCCTCCTCATAAGTGCCATTGCACCTGTACAGGCCGTACAGGTAGCCATTAAACCTGCGTGTCCGTCCTTACGGAACGCCCAATTCATTAATGTCCGTGTACGAGGATCAGTGATCCTTCGGACCAATCAAGGGAACGCCTCCCGAAGTGCCGCAATACCAGCACTACTAGTGCTGTCCAAAAGGAACGCCTCCTGAAGTGCCATCGCACCTGTACAGGCCGTACCGGTAGCCCTATACCTGCGTGTCCGTCCTACGGAACGCCCATTCATTAAGTTATCCACAATTTGGATCACTCCACCAAGGAACGCCTCCGAAAGTGCCGTGCACCTGTATTGGACTACAGGTAGCCCATTCCAGCGTCTCCCAACTTAGGAACGCCCTTAAGTGTGACGTACGCCGTACACTCCATTTGATTTTTTCACCTCTTTAGAAGGTGCCAATCCAGAAGTGCCACCAACTTACGGGACACTTCCCAAGTGCCACAGAGCACCCAGTCTTCTCAGACTTTTTCTCTACCACGTCGCAGAACACCTTTCCAAGTGAGTGCCACTTTCCACAGTAGGCACTCCTATTCCATTCCGTACCCTTCCTGGCCATTATTTTCATTTTCATCAGAGCCTCTACTGCAGCCTAAGGGAAATGTCTTCCCCTGCTTCCCGCGACTTCTTTGCCGTAGAGCTCGAAGAGGCTCCGAGTCCTCATAACTCTGGGCAAGCGGAGGGCCGGTTACACTGGACCAGCACTAGACCAGTGGATAAAGGCGCAGCAGGCTGCCGCGCGCCTGCAAGAAAAGGAAGAAAGGGAAAACCAGAGAAGAGCCAAAGAAGCAGAAAAGAAGGAAAGAGCATAAGAGAGAAACCATGAGCTAGCTCTCAAGGAGCAGGAACTCAAAATCAAGCGGGAGAAGGCCCGTAAGGAGAGTATCTTAGCTCCAGCCACTCTGCCAGCTTCCAGCCCTGCACCCACTGTCTCCCTTAGTCCCGCCGTCTCTGGTCAGCCTGACATCCTTTCTATTTGTGAGCCGTCCTGATCCAGTGCCGGAGATAGAAATTCCTGCGCATCCTGCCAGCCTTTTACCTTTTTACCGCCTACCTCCTCCCTTTTGGAAGAGGTAAGCCCACCAGTTAACCCCGAAATTGCTTCCGAGGGTGATTCAACGGAGGTTCCCTTAACCTCCCCACGTCACATCACTGCCAGAGAGGACTCTTCACCTGTGCCAGAGCACACTGCCAGCCTTGGTGACTCCGCAGATTCGCAACCTGTGGGGCCATCTCGGCCTTATCATCCAGTGCCACGGAAGAGGTTCTGGAACAAGTTCTGCCGAGACTGTGGCCGCAAGGGTCACATGTCTGCCAACTACGGAGGGTGCGCGAACCACAATATTCCTGCCGTCGCAATGGCCATTACTAATCCTTCTTCTCTAGGACCCCCAGCTAAGGGCCCTATAACCGTCGCACCCCTCCAAAGTCATTATCAGCCAAGCCACGTCAGAGCCTACGACGACTCTGGCGCTCAAGTCTCCTGATACGGGAAGACAGAATTCCCGAGGGGCTAACGTTGATAGACGTCGATTGATCACCATTGAAGGTATCAATCACCATTTAAACTGATCCTTCCGACCGTTCCAATTGAGGGTCACCAGACCTCACTTCTCCAAAGAATGTACTCTTGCAGTTGCAAGCTACATCCCAGAGGTTACGACCTCCTCCTAGGGCAAGACATGAAGTCTCCCTCACAATTCAAAAAGCCTAGGGGTCCTAACCCCATGTCAATTCACTCCAAAGCAAGGATTCACGAAATTCTACTTCCTCTAGGAAGTACATCCACCAACAGTCTCCCCCGTTACCAAGGAGGGAGATTGACCATTCACAGTTCCGTTGCAAGACCTGTAACGTAATAGGGCACTCCACAAATTGGCCTAGGTGCCCTAGCAAGTCATGTGCAGCGGACACTGTCCAAGTCCCACAAGGCTTAGCCTTCCAAAAGAGACAGGACCCTCTATCTCCCATAACCAAGGGCACGCTGAGAGGTATTGCACCTCCGGTACCCGCCACAGGTCCAGTCGACCTCAACTCTCTGCCAGTACCACTTGGCAGCACTGAGCAGTGCCAAGCTCCGTCCAGCCTGGACGTAGAGCCACCACCGAACTTGACCTCTGCGCCTGGCCCCGAGCTAGCGCCGGCGCCTAACCTTATCAAGGATCCTCCTACAGGAGATCCTCCAACAGGCATGGAGCTTACCACAGCCCATGGCCAATCACTAGTTCCTTCTTCTTCATCCTTACCTCTGTCGCCCGAGGATGAACCTCCGGCAGACCTTACCTTTGTACCTCCTCTGGAAAACCAGGAACTGCCCGACCAGGAGTCAGCCTGGAGTTTTCCCCTCACGACGGTTGTCGCAGCAGCCGGAGTGAGGGCCTCCCCTGCAGTAGGTTCCACCTCTACGACGGTTGCTGCAGAGACCGAAGTAGGGTGTTCTCCTGAAATCCTTCAGGCTACCGCTGCCTCAGCTCCTGCCGGCGTTTCTGGCCTTACCCCAGAGTCGTTGCCTCCGTCTACTCCTAGGACTGGTATAGCCAGGTCCTGGAGGAATAAGAAGAAGAAGAAGAAGGGACGTAACTAACAAACTAACCAAAGAGCCACATGCTCTCCTTGACACCTGTGCCTGAGGTACAGTGTCGTATTCAATTGCAGAGCAATCCTGGCACCTACCCAGAGAAGGTAGCCAGCCTGATCTCTGCCAGTAAACTAACCCTCTAACCCCTAGAAATTGTGATACTAACACTCATGTAAATGTCGTAATTACCTCATTGCATTTCCATCCTGGCACTCCACTAACCCCTCATCATCCTCACGCATCATTACCTCACCTCATGTATTTTAACAATTCCGTCGCCGAACCGCTGCTGTGCGTACCACACTTTGGAATGATTGCGTCTCGAATTAACTGTAATGAGTAGGTTAGGCTAATGATTTATTACCAGGGAATTAGGTTAGTAGCAAGTAGAATTTTCAAGTAACCTTATCTAGGGGTAGAGTAGACTGTCGTCACAGACAACCCGTAGTTATTACTTAGGCTAGATTACATCACTACATTAAGTTAGTACACTTAGCATCTTTGCCTATAAGTTAGGTAGGCCATTGTAGTCAGCCGTATCGCTGCTCAAAAAAAACTTCAAGTTAGAGTAGGAGAACTGGGTAGTCGAGGCGATCAACTATTTAAGCCAAGACCTTCACGCCCGAAAGGGAGTGAATGCCTTCTTAACAGGGGGAGCTGCTACGTCTATAGAACGCCTCGCCTTCCCAGCAGAGTTTTAGTGATATTTAATTATAAAAGTAGCAGCCATGCCTTCTCCTAAGGTAACTGTTGTTGGGAGAGTGGGTATGTCGTAGGGAAGATATTTCCGGTCTGACGGAAGCTTAGGGTAAGAGAGGCAAGTCACAAGAGTAGCTAGGCTTCGAGATGGATTTTAGGGACTTCTACAATAAGACCTATTTTCCTTCCCAATTTGCTGGCGTTGTGTTTACCACCTTTCAGGCGATGCTCGAGGCAGTCTTTGGAAGCCCCGTGATTCAAAAACAACGAGTATCGCTCTCAGTCAACTGCAGTCGGTTAGTCCAGGACAGATGTCCACCCGGCCAGCCTCCCAAACTTAGGCCTACCCCCGAAGTACTTGGTGAAACGAACCCCAGACCTGAACCGAGGTCAGGCCGCATTCTTCTACAAGGATACACTGAATATTGCATAAAGGTACGTCTGAAAGTGTAAACTTCAACCCAGCACCTATTTTACTACCATACGACTATTGCTAAATTCATTTTCAATTCTCATTTTTACCCCTTCTACATCAAAAGCCCTTTCGTCCTCAATCGGGCCACCACGTGCTCCCTTTGTGACTTGTTAAAGACCAAGCTTTCGTGCATACCTCAGTGAACCATTCGAGTTTACCGGTTTCCTTCCCCAATGTTAGAGAATTAATCAGCCTTAATCAAAGCAAGAAGTCATTTTTCCTTTTATCTGTTTTAATCTGGGATTCTTTTCCAGATTCCATGAGTCACGTGCCGTCTCTCTGCCCGCAAGTGTGCATTACCCCAAGTGTATGAAAACCAGCTACAACAGCTCCAGTGGAGCCATCATTTACCTTTTCTCCAGCCCAGCACGGGCCTTTTGTAAATAAATAGCTTTAAGTAACGAGACTGAGTTTTCTGGCGACCTCCCCTCTAAAGAAATTAATAATAACTATCAGTTTACGGTAAGTTAAAGCAATTCCCTCTTGAAATCCCTCAATCACTTCCGTTTACGTATCTAGCCTCTCTCAAGGCCCGCTATATACGTAAAAAAAAAATATATATATATATATATATATATATATATATATATATAT
>NC_087207.1:69556363-69598863 GCF_015104395.2 Macrobrachium nipponense
AATAGAGAGCGAGAGAGAGAGAGATAGAGAGATATATATATATATATATATATATATATATATATATATATAGATATATATATACCCTAGATATATATAATATATAAGAATATATATATATATATATAATATATTTATATATATATATAATAAATATATCTATATATATATATATATACATGTATATATTATATATATATATATATAGATTTAGATATATATATTATATATAAATATATATATATATCTATATATATATATATATATATATTATATATATATAATATAAATGTATTATGAATTTACGTCCACGCTTCACAAATGAGAAATCATCAGAGATATGTAATACAGAAGACCACATATACGTAGATATAGAGACAAGGTGCTTAAAAAAAAACAAAAAAAAAAAAAAAAACAATCTGAAAGAAAAATGTTTCGGGGCACCATAAGCACAAGTCAGAGTTCGCTCACGAGCGACTTCTTATCTTCTCAGGATGCCAAAGGAGATTTCCTGGAAGCTCAGCTAATACAAAGATTCATAATTCCTCTTCGTAACTCCCATGACCTTAGGTAATCTGAATTGCATCAGTCTTTCTAATTCGGTTTGTTCATGGTCAAATTCTTTCAAGAAGAGAAATGAATTATTTTTCTATCTTTATTTTTCGTGGTGGGTGGCGGCGGGAGGGGCTTTGTGATGTCTCTAACATACTCTATCTGATTCGATGTTTTCCTCAGAAGGATTTTTGATTGCATTTTTATTTAATTTTAATTTTATCCGTTGGTTACATATTGGTTTGTTTCGGTTACTAAGATTTTAACCGTCTTTTTTTCTTTTACTCGGGGAGTAAGCCTACAAAGTACTTTTGTTGTTGTTCTTGTTCTTTTTGGGAAGGTAGGAAAGCTTAAAAAGATCTGAAAAAGGTGTTTTGCATTGAGTTAAAGATACAGGAATTTTGGGACAGGATATTTATGATTTATTTATTAAAATGAAAATGTAAAAAAAAAAATAAATAATGTGTATGTTAAACAGTACCGAAAAATGATTGCTAATAAAATATATCTATTTTAATTTTCGTTGGTGAAACGAGGATCTATTTGACCGTAGATTTTTGCACGTTTTAATTTACATTAAAGTTAGAATATAAGTTTACAACTTATGCGTCGGGAAAAATCTTGCACGCATCCCGAGTTAACTGGAGGTCTGATCATGCCTTGTTTTAATTCACAATGTTGACTGATATCTGAAAAACATCTTATTTGAATTCTCTTAAGCACGAGGTCTAAGTTCTTATACATGATAATGTTTTTTAGCATATCATTGCAAAATTACTTCTATACACATGTGAAAAGTTGAAAATTCATTCTTTAGAATATAAAGGTTTTTAGAACTGTATGAATTAGAAAGTAAAGGTTCATTATGTTCCCGTCTACAAAAGCCACACATAAACAGAATCGTATTCATACATTTTGTTTTTCCTTGATGTTATGAATGTTATCACTAAAGTAAACAATTGTAAACTTGAAAATCTATGAAAAGTAGTAAAATCAATCACGTTACTGAAACATTTTTCCCCCTCTGTAAAGTTCTGGTATCAAACAGTTCACATATTTATCAGCTTCTGTTACTTGTTAGTTCTTCAAACCAATCAATTTTTTTTCCTTTTATGCATGTTTAATAATGTTTTGTTTTTCATAAGTTCATAACGCTTTAATATCCTTTTTTATCCCGCTTATGACTTCCACAATGAAATTCATGCCATTTTTGTTTCATCTTGTATTTTTCCCACACCGTTTCGTCCGGCAAAGAAATTGAAGTGAAGTATTTCTGTTGTGTTCTTTTTCATGCCATTTTTGTCCTCAGATTTTTCCCTCATCTCCACCTTCGTTCTCCAGCCTACGTAGAATATCTCAGTTTCTCGCTTCTCAGACACAATCGACAACTCATTTTTGACAATTTTCCCGAAGACTTGTTTTCTCACAGATCTAAGCATCGTCCGATATATTCTTCCATATTGTTTTGCATTTTTATTCAATTTAATGCATTCTCTTCGCTCCAAACTCGTCTCTGACACTTTCAGTCCATTTATTGCCTTTCTCTTGCTTTTTCCCCTTTTATAATCTTTTCCTTCGAGTTTCTTTGAAGCAGCTTTTGTGTCTTTATCTGCGAAGGAGAATCGTACCCCTCAGCTTCTCGTTGCTCTCAAGAACATTGAATTGGTGTTAGGTGATTGGCAATTGTTTGTACATGGACACGGCCTCAGAAATATTCCCTCCTCGAGGGAAAAAGAGATATGCTTGTCGAGTTTCAAAGATGAAACGTTGACCATCACGTATTAAAAGAACCAATGTACCAAGTGCTATTTGCCATGACCTGCCACAATTCTGCTAGGGTAGGTGTTGGCTCTTACAGTTAACCCTCTCATCAAATCACGTAACCTAGTACTTGGTTTGACATTGCAGTTAAGTCTAAAGTCTCAAGTGACGTGTTTGTGCGTTCATACTGTCTGTGCATCTATAGGTCCAAATTAGCTCTGGAAGCTTAATGGAAATTTTTTTCTTATCACCTAGGGATTTATTTTTTAAGACCATGTTGACATAACAATAATTTCCTTTTAGAATATGGTCACCAACCATAAAAAAGGTAATGAAAGAGGCTGAAGGAAAACTGCATTAAACGATAATCGCATAAAGCCAAGAGGATAAAATATAGAATCGATTCTTGGAGAAAAAAAAACTTTTGATTTAAAACGTTCTCACCGAATTTGCTTCTTTAATTGTTTGTACGTTTAAAACTTATGAATGCTAACTGATACACCTTATCTAGTAGTTTTTTATCATGAGAAAACGAAAAAACAAAATATGAGAGAAAACAAAAACTCATCCCAGATCTAATAACCCACCCATGGCGTCATGCATACGTGAGAGAAAAAAGAAAATCAACTGCTTGTCACCTGTCAGTCACGCCTCCAGAAGATAAGGCGGATAACGCGAAAGCGGACGCCTTATCTCTCCAATCATCGATAGGTTACTTTCAAAAAGGCCTACGCTTCGCAGAAAGTGAGATTGCTCCGCCGTCAGCAGAATCACTGTACATAGGCGGTTGCGATAGACGAGATTAAATGGAAACATGAAAACGTGTGGAAACAGGCTGCCTCCCTTCTACACTACCATGCAACCACCATCGTTGCCAAATAGTGGAATTTGACACATACGCCGATGCCTTTACAAACTGTTTCCATGAATTCTAGATGTCATAGTAATGCAATGATGATAAAGTTGCTCTTATTTATATATATACTATAATACGCTAAATTCACTTATTTCCACAGTTTTGTGTAAGTCTTATCCCTAGTTTGGAGGGTAAAGACATACCAACCACGTTGCTTCGGATATACCAGGTCACTCGCCTCTACAGAATAACGGGTATGGATTAGTTGAGCGAAATTCATGTCTGGTCGTATTGCATAATACGGCTGTGCAAATGCATTGTGACTGAAACGACAGGGAAGTGGATGATTCACTTGCACGGATATATATATATATATATATATATATATATATATATATATATATATATATATATATATATACATATATATACACACACACACACACACACACACACATATATATATATATATATATATATATATATACATATATATACACTGCGTGCTTGTTCGGATGCAGCTTTCCGTTTCAATGAATATTTAACATATCAGAAAACAATTACAATAAATCTTCTTTAATATGGTATTAAAAAATAAAAACGGTTGTAGCATGAAACGGACGATTTTCAATGAAGGCTAAGAGCTCTTCGTAGAAGAATGTCCAAACACTGCAAAAAATAAAACAATGAAAAGAACCTTTCTACCTTGATAATAAGGGAAACGAAATCCAAACGGGTCTTCTCATCGGTGACCCTCAGTTATAAATATTTTCTTGGCTGGGATGTGCTGATATATTTTCCCTACGAATTTCTCAGTTGAACTGACAATTGGTTAATTAGGTTAACCTCTCGAATGAGATCACCAACTAACGAGAAAAAAATCACTAAGAAAAAGTCACGGAAAAAATGTTTCGATTTGTGCTGGGAAGAAAAAGTCGCCGGAAAAAAAAGGGCACATTCATTTACAGTCTTTAGTTTATGTTTTGACCGGAATTCCCGACAGGCTTCTACTAAACACGCCGCAAAGGTGGATACACACCGGGTGAAAACCCTTGGGGCATTCCATTGAGATGTGAGAGATATGTATTTCTGGTGATAGAAGCTCACTCTCGACGTGGTTCGGAAGTCACGTAAAGCCGTTGGTCCCGTTGCTGAATAACCACTGATTCCATGCAGCGTAAAAAACACCATACAAACAAACTAAACACTTGGGGGCTTCTATCTACGTAAATCAATGACTTTTTTTGCTGTGAGTTTTTTCCGTCGCGACTTTTTTTTCTGACTTTTTTCTGATTTTTTTTAACCCATGCGTTCTATTTTTTTTTTTTTTTTTTTTTTTTTTACCAGGATTGATATTCGTGATTGTATGCTTGGTCCAAACAGCTTAAAGACGAGTTTCAATACTCCTCTGAGTGACTACCTAATGACCTGTTACCGAAAGAATGCAATCTTGGCACCACTCGCAATCAGACCTGTAGTAAAGACGGTGCCTTGGGTAGTGCCGTCAGTGCACCTCATACGGTGCACTGTAGGCATTGCCGTAACTCCTTTCATATTCTCTTCCTTCCATCGTACTTTCCACCCTCTCCTAGCAATTGATTCATAGTGCAACCGCGAGGTTTTCATCCCTGTTACACCTTTCAAACATCTTACTGTCAATTCCCGTTTCAGCGCTGACTGACCTCATAGGTAGTAGTGCTTTGGCCTTTGGCCTAAATTCTATATTCAATTCATTTCAATCTTAATTCTGAGAAGAGCTATAAAGTTGGCAAGGATTTCTGTATCATAACACGACATTGCTAGGTACACTACATAGAAGTCAGTGATAGCTATAAGACTTGTCACTCATCATGTAAATCTACATGGATATTGGTCTTTACAGTTGATTGCTGCTTTGTGTATAAAGGCCCCCATACACTGAACGATTGTCTGAATGACTGCCTGAACGATTGTCGTTATCGATCCACACACACACACACACACACACAATTCATACAGTATGAACGATCTCCGCACCGATTTCAGAAGACATGGCATCATCTCTAGATCGGCAGACAAACTCATACATTGCACGACCTGTGTATGACAGACGTAAGTCGCAAGCCAGCAAACTGGTCGTGACAGATTCCCGCCGAGATCGTTCAGACACAAAGCTCCGCCTACTTTTGCATTCAGACAAGCCCATACACAGTGTTTTTGCGAACGATACAGGAAATCGTTCAGACAATCGTTCAGTGTATGGGGGCTTTAACATAGAGAAAAAATATCTCTAGAGGGTTAGACTTGCATCATCATCATAATTACTATCAGCAGAGCAATAAATCAAACTCCTCAGACGCTGCTGCGAAATATTTTACGAAACATGTAAGTTTTGTTTTCACATTACCATTTTCATTTTTTTTTTTTTTTTTTTTTTGCGCTTCCTTTAAGGTTTATTGATGACTGAAGTTTAGAGAGCTCTGATGCTCTACGCTCGTAAGGGATACCAATTTATTATCAGAGAAGAACGTCCTAAGTTACGTAAACCTGGAAAGTTTATTTGAGCCCTTTTGTGTCTAGCTGCATTAAAATATTTTTCATCTATAAAATTTTGAACGAATCGGTGAAAAATTGGTGAGAATATAATAACGAATTTTAATGGATAAGTAGATAATCCAAAAATAATCACATACATAACGAAAGTGATTAACGATTAAAGACCTTGCTTTACCCAAAGCAAAAAACAAATGAACAAATATAGCATTCCGTTCACACGGGTGAAAAAAACATTGTTATAAAAACAAAAAATGAAAGTTTACAGTTCATCAGTTAAACGTACTCGGTAATCAATTGCATAGTGAACGCTATGAATTTAAAGTTAAAATTCAATGATACGTAATAGATTATATAAAAAAAAATCATATTCGTTAATACTCAGTGTAAATTAGCAATACCGACAACGATAAAGGAGATAAAGCAGACAAACAGACCAATTTGCATTTCGTAAAAAGCAAAAAATGAAAATAAATATTTGTAAAAGCAAAATATGAAAAACAAATACTCTGACTAATTTTCATTTCGTAAAGGCAAAATGTGATAGAAATATTCAAAATCATTTTTATTTGGCAAAGGCAAAATATATATAAAAAAATTCAGAGTAGTTTTAATTTCGTGAAGGCAAGAGATGAAATAATATTCACTCATTTTCACTTTTCAAAGGCAAAATATGTATAGGCAAAATCTGAAAGAAAAATCAGACTAATTTTCATTTTGTAACAGCAAAATATGTAAAGAAAAAATATTCAGACTAATTTTCATTTTTGTAAAGACAAAATATGAAACATATATTCACTCATTTTCACTTTTCAGAATAAAAATAATCAGATTAATTTTCATTTCGTAAAGGCAAAATATGAAATCAAATTAGTCAGTACAACTTAACTAAACACAGCTTTATGTTAGTTTCCAGCTTCATGACCCAAATAAAACTGGAGCTGTTTATCTGTGAATGTTTGAAACGTTTATCCATTAATGTTGAGAATGTTTTTCATTAAATGTCCGGAACGTTTGTCAGGATATGTTGGCAAATATTGTCAATTAGTGTTCGGAATGTTTGTCAGTAAATGTTCAAAATGTTGGTCAGCAAGTGTTTAAACTGTTTGTCAGAAAATGCTCGAAACATTTGTCAGTAAGTTTTTTTAAAATTTTGTCAGTAAACGTTCGGAACGTCTGTGTGCACATGTCTTAAACGTGTTAATAGTAAATTTTTAGAACGTTTATCAGTAAATATTCTGGACGTTTATCAGTAAATGTCTGGAACGATTGTCAGTAACTGTTTGAAAAGGTTTGTCAGTAAATGTTCGGAATGTTTATCAGTAAATGTCTGGAATGTTTGTCAGCAAATGTTCGGAACGTTTGTCAGTAAATGTTTGAGAAGCTTTGTCAGCAAATGTTCGGAACGTTTGTCAGTAAATGTTTGGAATGTTTATCAGTAAATGTTTGGGACATTTGTCAGTAAATGTTTGGAACGTTTGACCTTCCTCCCGAGGCAACCACTTCCCTTATTGCTTTGTCAAAACTTTGCCCCGGAAGTTGTTGTACGTCAGCTAGATTGCGTAACGTCTGCCCACACACCTCCCTGGCATTCCGATTCGACTGTGTTTGGACTTTTTTTTTATGTTTATCGTTTCGTGTACACGCGTCATGTATTGCGCTTCCAAAATGAACAGCTTTTTAACCTGTAACGAATATATATATATAGATATATATATATATATTACATATACTATATATACACACATACATATATATATATATATAATATATATATATATATATATATATATATATATATGTATATTATATATATATATATATATGAATAATTATTCACATCCCGTGGTTCATATAAATTATTCGAGCTACAAATGTCCTTTAATATCTAATTCGCTCTAACTCGGAATTAATATATTTTCATATATATAAACCGAAGGGGAATTTTTTAGTTGATAATAATTTCGTCCTCTCGTGGGTTCGAACCACCGCCCAGCGGAGTATATATATAAGCACAGTCACTCAAATATGTGTACAGGCTGCAAAGGTCTCATTTGGACCCAAAGCCACCTCTAGCGTTTGACATCATATCAAGGCGTTCATCTAAAAACTGATGAAGACCAGCGACTTAGCGAACGCGCAACTGCCTAGAATTCGTTGATGGTCACTTATCCAGATGGTGACGAAACCCATCGTTGCTTATTGAAACTCCCACGGTGCAGCAAACGTGTAGACCATTAAAATGACAAGAAGGGCGCACTCTTCGACAACAGTAGCTGCGCCATATTGGAATGAATCATCCCAAATATCATTTTAAATCCCGGAAAATATCCGAGGCGAAGCGGTTTCATCATCAAGGCGGATTATATACGTCTTTCCCGCGGTACTCGTTCTCAGCTGTCAACCGCAGCTGAGGCTATGGAGAGTTCTAAGAAGAAGAAGACGAAGAAGAAGAACACGCTTTAGGTAAACCTTAAATTAAACTCACAGGAAGACTAGTTTAATATTGCCTTTTTCCATACCTTACATAATTTTAGGTTCCTCTACTATTTTTCCTTTTGGATTACATTTATAATTTCCGGTTAGATTTTATGTGTAGATTTAAGTATGAAGACTTTCCATCCAGAGTGTTTTTGGATAAATGTACAGATATTTCTATACAAGGGATTCTGCACTGATTTTACGTCAGCTAAGGATGAGTGGGGCTTTAGACTGCCGTCCTTTCAGTTTTTCTATGATCTCATATTAACACACACATGTGTATGTATATATATATATATATATATAATATATATATATATATATATTAATATTATATATATATATATATAGATATATATATATATATATATACATATACATATATATATATATATATATATATATATATATATATATATATACATACATATATATATATATATATATACATACTATATATATACATATATATATAATATACATATATATACATATATTATATATATATATATATATATATATATATATATATATATATATATATATATATATATATAGGTGTGTGTCTGTGTATTTAGTTACGTATGTATCTTCACTCTAGGGGAAGGACTAGACCACGATGTTGACCAGTTCATTTCTAACTTTATTTCTCTGTACCACATAAAGCTACAAAGTCGCCTATTGTACCTTTGTATTGAAGCTAACTGCCCACTTATCACAAAGGCGACCCTGTACCTGCATATGAATTTTTGTATCGAAATAAATTCGTTTCTAAAGTTTTAGTTTGTCCCCCTTTTCTGATCTTGATTAGAATTAAAGGAAATTTTCTTTTATGAATATGAGTATAATTTTGATCTTTAAGATTAATAAGTAGCATAACAAGGCATGATCCGACTCCTGCTAACTCGGGACGCGTGCAAGATTTTACCCTAACGCGTAAGTTCTAAACATTACATTCCGAACTTAACGTAAATCAAAACGTGCTTAAATCTACGGCCAAACAGAGCCTTATTCCATGAACAAAAATTATAATAAATACGCTATATTTTATTGGAAATAATTTTTCTGTACTGTTTAATATGCGCATTATTTAATTTTTATATCTTCATTCTAATAAATAAATCATGAATATCCTGTTCTGAATACCTGAAAGTGGTCAACTTGTATTTGCAGTAATGTAATGTGTTTACATGACGCAGCTTTTTTTTTCTTGAAGTGTGTCATTTTTTAGATACGGGTTTTTAAAAATAAGGCTTGCTTGGAGTCCTCAAGAACTCGGCCCAACACCCGAAATCAATATTAAAATATTAAGCAAATATATCTCTATACGGAATTAGACTAAGAAAATTATAAATCACTCTTATTAACTAAAGGCTAGTCTGCAATTCGCTGGTGATTTTAGGAGTAATATTCACTAATAAATTTATGGATGTGATATCAATGTTTACATTTTGAATTGACAGTTACCACATTATCATCTCATATTAAACGGCAACATATAGCGTTATGTCTGTTCGTACGATATTATTCCAAATTACTTAACACAAACTAAGATACTAACTTAAAACAAACACAGAGTAACTCCTGGTTTTCAGTAGCCGAATAAGAGAGCTTTTTCCCACGAATCACCCCCGAACCGTTGTTTGGATATTTTTGTTTGGTTTCCCCTCTGATTTATCATGTTGTGCCCATTTTCTCTTTCCATCATTTCCTTCCGTTAGCGAGTTTTCCCCCTCTTCCCTCGCCCGTACATTTCCCTTGATGGGGTTCCTGGTGCAAGTTTACCTGGCCAGATTCCGTACTCTGAGCGCAGGTAATTGGGGATGAAAGGGAATAAATAAGATTTATAAAAGTAATTGGGGGGAATAGAAGCGAATGAACGAGGTCTTTCGACTGAGAGCACTGCAACGGTGATTAGCGTCGGGGGGAGGAAAGGCGCGGTGCCCAACTCACAGGGAATAGCAGTCTGGACAAAAAAAAAAAAAAGCTGATGTACCCGGCGTTGCTCGGGATAAAAAGGGGGCGTGCCGTCCGTGATGACAGCCCCTACATGGCGGCTTATGCAATCACTTTCAGAATCTAGTAATCTCTTGGGATCCCGGAAAAGGAAACCCACAAGATTACTGAGTATAATTTGTTTACTTGTAAGTATTTACATACTATTTTACTTAACACTCGAGTACTTTCAGGCCCAATCTGTGGCCCTTTTTCGAGAGATGTGTAGGCGGAGACTGGGTTAAGACCCAGCAAGTGACCCAGTCTGACCACCTACTACACATCTCTTGAGCAAGGGCCGCAGATAGGGCCTGAAAGTACTCGAGTGTTAAATAAAATATCATGTAAATACTTACAAGTAAACAAGTTATACTCAGTAGTCTTGTGGGTTTCTTTGTCCATCTTCAGAGGAAAACTGAAAGAAGTTTTTACTTGGGATCCTGTCAAGCCAAAGGAGTAGTGGAAAAATACGAAGCATTTGCTGTCAACTCCGAAAGTTGTTAAAATTGAGGGGGTGTGAGGAAGAGGGGTTAAGGCCCACTAGAAACGGCCCTGGAATCTCGGATTTTGACGATACCCTTCCTGGGGGGGCGAGGGGATTCTATGGTTAAAATTTGGTAGCCCTAGCTTTCATAGTCTGGGCGTGCATAACTAACAGACATATATATATATATATATATATATATATATATATATATATAATATATATATATATATATATATATATATATATATATATATATATTCATACTTCCGTTTCTTAGGTCATTTGATTGGTTAACTCTCTAGACTAACTCGTGTTATTTCACGTTGCAATTATATTTTCCTATTAAAATAGATTAAAGGTATTGTCTAATTAGCGAGAATGAGCGCAGGGAGAGAGAAATATGTAACGAATGTGATGGCGTTGATGAAGAAAACCAACTTCATATTCAATTAATACTGATCATACCTGACTACTTATCAGAGGTTTTACAAATACTGAAGCTACTGAATATCATTATGCCCATTCCGATTGCTAACTATCCCAAAGATTCCAACTTATTATTATTATTAGACTTTTTTTTGTGGGGAGGTTTGTCTATCACAGTAATCCAGTTCGACTGGGTGGTATATTTCGACTATAGGTGATATGGTGTTGGTTGCATCATGACTGCTTTGTAGTCCATCACTTTTCTGACTAAGTGCCCTGATTCTTAGTGCCTGATTCTAATAGCACGCTCTGCTGCATGAGTCCTGGAGCCACTTCGGAATCTAGTTTTTCCAGGTACTTTTTCAGACATCTGTTGATGGTGCCTAGTGTTCTTAAGTATTATTATTATTATTATTATTATTATTATTATTATTATTATTATTATTATTACATTGAGCCAATATGCTATTTCAGTTGGAAAAACTAAATGTTGCAAGCCCTACGGCCGTGATAGTGAAAATATCACAATACCGAAAAAGAAATTGAGAGGTAAGGAATAAAATACAAAAGAGGAATGAAATAATAAAAACAAATCAGATTAGAAAATAGGCAAAACAATGCCAAAGCAAATAAACTATAATGAAAGTCTAGTAGTCAGTTTGTCATCTTGCTCAAACAGGAAACATTTCCACCAAGTTCAAACTTCTGAAGTTCCCACGAGTCAACTACAGGAATAGTTTGACCAAACGCTGGAATTATATGACTATCATTTGCATGTTTTGTCATATCATTAATATTATTATTATCATCATCTTTAGTATTAATTTTTATCATTCAGCGGTTACTATTATTTACTATCATTTTTACATTCAATATTAATTTTTAGCGTTCTACTGTTTGGTCACATATTATTATTATTATTATTATTATTATTATTATTATTATTATTATTATTATTATTATTATTATTATTATTATTATTGTTGTTGTTGTTGTTGTTGTTGCACTGTGTTACCTTCAGTATAGTTTTCTTATTTTCATATTTCATAATTTTGCATTTTAGTTAAATTAACTTAAAATATTGTTTTCAATCACTGATATACCTAAAGTATTGTTTTCAGTAATTTATAAGACGTATAATTGTAAATTCTACGATAATAATCATAATATAAAACATTGCATATTTAGGCTAACGCCCTGCCATGATTTATGTCGTTTTTTCTGTTCTGTTGTTGTTTATTGCACGTTATCAATCTGCTGTAGATGCCTGCCTCTCTCAAAGTCCCAAATGGATAACCAATAATGATAGCTATTCACTCTGTCGATTTATAAGAACTGATTTGAGCCATTGCTACACACCCCAAGGTTCTAAGTTCTCTTGCAAATTTCTAATTGATTTTTGGGGTTGAGATTGCCAGCCCCATGAATTTTGCATATATTAAATGAAATTTTGAAATATGGTAAATATACGTACCTTAACTTTAACGCCTTTCCTTAACATCTTTAATTGAATTCGATTTTCCCCTATTTAATCATAGATCATTTTGCCTCCCTAGAACAAATTTTCAAGAGGATCATAAATCAACCAATCAATCAATCAATCCATCAATAAATAAATAAATAAAATAAAGAAATAAATAAATACAGCCGAAAGGGACTCCATTTTACCAGAGCCGTCGAAAGAAAATTCATGTCAAAAAATACGACTCGAGTCGACCGCCACAGAAACGACGAGAATCACATCAAGTTGGATTCCAAAGGAGATTACCACTGATCTCACGGAGCCAGAGATGAGGATCATCGTTGTTTATCCAGAGAAGGATCTATTGGAAAAATATTTCGACGCCCGTGGTGCGGTCCCGAGAGGTTGATTGATTTATTGGTTTATCCGCCTGGCGACACAGCAACTTCCAGAGAAACGTCCTCCGAGGAGTGCAGGATGTGAGGGCGAGGTTAAGCTTGCAAACGAGGAGGCAGTGATGAGGTTCTGCGGTGATAAAAGGATTAAGTAAGAAGTGAAATAAAGACTTACAAAAAAATTATTGCTTTGTGATGTTCGCCAGAACACTCGTAAACCTTCGAAGAAGCGTCGAGGGAGAGCGAAAGAAAATAAACTTTGGCTGCTTTATGGCAAACCAGAATATCATTTTGCTTCGCTGGTGCGTTCACTTGACGTTGGGTTCGTTCCGGAATGCTTGGGAGACTCTGGGAAATGGCGTAGAGAACGTTTCTATTAGCTGATTCGCCGGAGAAAACGACTCACAAAACCTCGTCACCTTCTGCCTTGCTAGCCCCGAGACAGTATAAAAAGGGCGGGACCTACCGCATCGGTAATAATCCTGCCTGAGAGTATAAAAAAAAAAAAAAAAAAAACTCAAACACACAAAAAACAAAGAAACATCCACTGACGTTAGGACTCTGTTTTGGTCGATTATTATAAACAAGAAGTAAACTCACAGGTAGTTGTAATAGGCCTCTGATGTCAGTATACATATTTTCCTGAGTATCCCTCTCATCTTTCATCCAGGTATTACTAGGGTGACTGTCCCTTTTATCCAGAAATTACTGTGGTGACTGTCCCGTCTATCCAGTACGACTTTACTGACTGTCCTATTTATCCAGATATTGCTATACTGACTGTTCGAATCTATCCAGGCATTAATGTTCTGACTGTCACAATTATCCAGGTATTACTGTACCGACTGTCCCATTTATCCAGATATTAGTGTGGTGACTGTTCCTTTTATCCAGGTATTACTGCGCTGACTGTGACGTTTACCTCTAGGTATTATTGTGCTGACTGTCCATTTTGTCCAGACATTACTCTGTTGACTGTCCTTTTTATCCAGGTTTTACTGTGCTGCCTGTCCCTTTTATCCAGAGATTCCTGTGGGGACTGTCAGATTTATTTAGGCATTACAGTTCTGTCTGTCCCTTTTATCTTAGTATTACGGTGCCGACTGTCTCCATTTTATCCAGGTATTACTGTAGTGATTGTCCATTTTATCTAAATATTTTTATGATGACTGTCCCTTTTATCCAGGTATTACTGTAGTGATTGTCCATTTTAGCCAGGTATTACTGAGGTGAATGTCCCATTTAACCCCAACTAAACCTAAACAAATCTCCACAAAAACTAAACAGACCCAACACTTGATACATAATTATTAATCACGGGAAGGAAAAGCATTTTCAATAATATTTTTCTATGGTGTCGAGTAAATGAAAGGTATGATAAACCTATAGAGTTTATTTATCACATAAGTTACAAATCGAAATGGAAAGTGGGAATGGGGGAAGGGGGAAGGGGGTAATGCTCTGAAGCCTACCTTATTATCTAAGTTGGGTCAAATGATGGCCGTGTGCCAAATTTTTTCTACATTGGTCAAGCGGTTCGTATTTCTATGGCACACAAACATACAAATATTAACTTATATATTGTGATGAAGTGCCAAGTATCTGGTTACTACACTTACCGTTCAATTATTGTTACCTCACAAAAGCCAGACACCTGAATCCCCATCACAAGTACTAAACGACTGAATGAATACTCTAAAGGCAACAGTGATCCCTTAACAACTTGCCAGTATTGCAGAAAATCAGACTAAGTTCATCAAAACAGGTGTGAGGTAATCTTGTAATTATTAAATTAATCAAAGGGCATCACTTCATCAACAACTTTAAAAGTCTAAGTATTTCCATGATTTCAGAAGTCTAAGTACTTCCCTGGTTCTAAGTCACTTCAAGTAAATTGAAGGAAAACAGATTAATCACCACTCTATGTTTCTACCTAACATCAATATAATCAAATGCAAATATACTGGTTAGAAAATAAAGAATACACCTATAAAATTTTTGAATACAAAAATTTATTATTAAACTCAAAATTTATAAGTGAAATTCACAATATCAGGGAAAATTACTGTTACTTGAAAACAAAGTAAAATTTAATTAATTCTTGAATAAATTAAGTAAAATTAAATAAAAAATAACTTATCACAAAATTCAAGAAAATTAATTCAATCAAAATTCAAAAGTGTTAGGCAATAATTGAAATTTGGAAATTAATTCATAAGTGCTAAACAATAATAAAACTTGAAAAGAATTCTAAGTAAATGCAAATTAATTCACAAGTGTTAAAGTTAATTAAATGTGCAACGATTAATTAATGAAAATAACTAAGTCAATTAAATTGTGAATGCAAATGAAAATACAGAAAAATGTAGACAATATCAAAATTTGAAAAAAGTATTAATTACACAGAGTATAAAATAAAAAGGAACACTTCAATAAGAATATGAACAAATGCACAAAAATGAAACAAACACAAAACACAAAAAACTTGCAATGTGTAAAAATGTAAATAGTTTCTCTCAAACTACTGTAATCATCAGTTATTTAGTTTTTACCAAACCACTGTTCCGTTCAGTTATTAGTTGCAACTAATAAAAATATAACACACTTTACCTTTTTGGTATACCAATTTCTTTCTTTCTTGCTGCAACTTGTTTCACACTTTCACAAAACCAGGCGCCATTACAACAACAATGTTTGTTCAGATTCCACAAAAAAAAAAACACTAAACAACACTAAATAAACTCTACGAAATATCAAATATGAAATTCTCAAGTTACGGGTAACCATTCAATAAGTTACGTTACGTTACTTTAACATCAAAAGTGCTATGCGATGGAGAGAGAGAGAGAGAGAGAGAGAGAGAGAGAGAGAGAGAGAAAATGTGAACAGTTTGAGTCTTTAAGCCCATATGAAAAACTTTTCCCTTACGGAAGCTGGACAGTGGAGATGACAAAACGTTTTGGGCAATAATGCTTCCAGAAGCTTCGAAATCTTACGCAACTTTACATACAAAATGTGTAATCTGCACGTGGCTTTGATCAAAGACATACGCGTACAAGACGATTCTGCTCAACAGACACGTACCCGATCGAAACAGAGGTTGAGCGATAATTAAGACTGACATATTTTGATAACAACGTGAAGACTCGAGCTCTCTTATCAAACGTGTTGACAGATAAGGAAAAACAACTCTAGCTTTGAACGGACAAAGATATTCTCTCTCTTTCTACATTCTATGTTATATATATTCTTTTACATTATGTAATGCAGAAATTTGAACAAACATTTAAAACATCCTATCTCTAAGCTATCTAGGAATCTGAAAAAATGTTGCCAAAATTCTACATAACATTTTATACAGTCTAAGAGGGGATATATGCATTTTGAAAGTAGCAATTTATAACAATATTAATAATAATAATAATAATAATAGTAATATATATATATATATATATATATATATAATATATATATATATATATATATATACATATATAATTATAATATATGTATATATATATATATATATATATATATATATATATATATATATATATATATACCATATATATATATCTATATATATATATATATATTATAATATATAGATATATATATATATATATATATGCATACATACACGTGACGAAAGAATCCAGCCCTGCAAGTGGGTGAGTGGGGCAGTGAATTAAATTAAAAATATCGTGATTTTGGAGAAGAGAGAAAAAGTCAAGCTAACCTTAACCCTACCATTTTATCCAGTGCTCTGAAGGTATTCGAGTAAATTCCAATGAAAGCTTTCATTTAATAGGCAATTTCGAGAATCAAACATCAGCGTGGATGTTGCATGCAGAGTAAACAAAATTACTTTCATCTAAATATAAAAAAAGAAATATTCTCGTTGCTCTACTTGGCATCAAAGTCACCAAATAAAGAAAGTTGGTAGTTGTGCAGTCTTTACCACACCTTGCATATTTTTCTTTTATAGCCTCGAATGCACATGACTGTAATACACACACAAAAAGGGTGTATTTCTGTTGCATATAAGTTTTAAGAACCCGGATGTTCTACCACCTGATAAAGCTGAAGTACGAGGGCAGTGTGGATATATCTGGACAGATCAAAGCGCAATTGCGTTTATATAATGAAAAAATGATTTCAAGTGACCTACAAGGGAAGGCTGGATGAAAAATATAAAAAAGATTAAAGACGCCTAAGAAACTACCGTAGATAGGGAGTTCCAGTGATTCTTGTTATCAACAATGGCCGTAGCTGTAGAAAATGAAAGTGGGTATAGATCAGGGGTTTTCAACCTGGGGTACGTCAAGGGTCTGTCAGTGGGTACGCGCTCCCCATGGCACTCGAATGGATGTTAGATGACGACCTTCAATATGCTTTAGCAAAAACTGCTCCTCGGCCAACTAGGATAGTTAATGAAAAACAGTTTCAGCCATTTCATTGACCTCCTTTGTAGCTGATGAAATAATAACGTTTTTTTTTCTTTCTTTTTTTGAACTCGGTACCATAGCCAGAGGTCAATAATTATAAAAATTGTCTTTATTTTTTATGGAATTCTTTGTTTAGAATATTATTGATTATGTCAGGAGAGTTTTATACCTACTTCCTTTCTCAACAGTACTCACAAATAAACAGAGTGGAATGTTTTTCTGAGTTGGTTTTGTTTTCCACGTTATACAAAGTGAAGGGGGTACATTACTGACATTACAAATACCCGAAAGGGTAGGGGAAGAAAAAGGTTGAAAACCCCTGGTATAGATGAAGAACTTAGTACATACTAGGATGGTGAAATAAATTGATTAAAAGATTGTTAGAATCTTGAAGGGCGTATGGAAACTAAAACTTATCAATAGGTGTGGGAACAATACAGAAGCGATAAAAGATAGACCAGTGAAATATGTGAATATATTATACGCAATAACTTGTAGATCTATAACGAAGAACTGAGTAGATGCTGGGATATTAAAATACGTCATTGTATGAGCAAGGTTGTTTGAACTGCATTTCAAGGCAGAAGGGAGACCAAGGCAGATAAACAAGAGAGCTTGAATAATAAGGGAGAGGAGAAAAAAAAAAGAGAGCGCAATGAAATAAGAAGAAAATATGAGAGAGGGTTTCAAAGGCGAAGGGAGGTATTTTTTAGAGAAGCCAGAAGGCAGAGAGAAACGTTAATGAACAAGCTGATATTTCATTAAGAGATGAAAGGTGAATATGTTAAAGGTTGTTAAGCATTTTTGGATGGCGGGGCGACTCTTTTCAGAATCGTTTTATGTCTTTGACAGAGAAGAAGCTGAGTTGACTGATAAGAAAATTGGTAGCAACTTTTGAGAACGATAATTGAAGTCACTCATAAACATGCAAAGAGAGGAATATGATGCTATTGAATGTCAAGTCTTCGTTGATTGATGGAACTGAATTATCATCTAAGCTGTAATAATAAGAATTAGACTGAGTTATTTCAAGGTGTCTGTTGTCTGTAGTACTGAATGAAATCTCATTACTGATTTAATGGAATCGTTTCAACTTAGCACAAAACAATGCAACAAAGAAAAGTGAATGCATGCCAAGATATACATTCCAGAATTCCAGAATTACACCTGTAAAGGTGAACTGCAGTATGATGGATTGAAAAATTCGAACGTATGGCAAAATCTTGTTAACCCGAAGGCAGTGTGAATCTCATTAACAGAGATGCAGAGAAAAAAAATCTACATTAAGTAGTAGATATCTGAAAAACTCTATATTAAGTGAATATACGCAAGGACTTTCAGGCGTTCAAATAACACAGATATTGAGCCACAGTAACAGAACTGTAAGGGTGAATGATTAATTAATTTAGTAAAATGGTCTCCGAATTCCATATATTATCATCGAGTAAGGTCATACACGAGTTCTTGTTAAGTCATTCATGAGGATGGATGATTGCATGCATGCTGTTGAGATATACCACTGAAAGCGTTGCTCGATCAGTCATAATAATGAACCATTTCATCTTCGTAGATGTATCACGGGGTCGATAACTGCGGCAGTAACTACCTTAGTATTTACGTCAATGAATATAATAGAAACGGAGATACATGTAGAATTATGGAAAAAAATAAATAAGGTAAACCTAAGTTAAGTGACAAACGAGTGAAACGAACATTTGGAGAGAAGAAGAAAAATATGGAAAAACATAATGGTGGAAAAAGACTTATCTTAAGAATGGGATCTGGAAAAGGTGAAAAGACCCAAGTCATGTAGACTCTGTTTTCTTCTCCTGGATGGAGTTGCTCCAAATGAGATTAGACCAGAAAAGAAGCTTTAGATAGATGGAGAGAAAAGTTCTAGGGAGCTGAGACCCGGTAATCAGATATTAAATGAACTGCACACTGTATTGGAATATCAAAGAATAGGCAATGTGTTGCTTAGAATATTAAACTACTTAGATTATGTATTTTTTTCTCTTTAGGAAATTTTATCCCCACTGCAGGTGCTAGAAAATGAAAATGACACACTTCTAGATGATAAATATTGTTTATGAAGGTAGAATACCTTCTTCCCCGTTGCTTATATGATTACCGTCATTTACCCTGTGGATTGTTTCTCCATTTCAAGACGCATGCTATTATCATTATTATTTTTTTTTTCTCTATCACAGTCCTCCAATTCGAATGGGTGGTATTTATAGTGTGGGGTTCCGGGTTGCATCCTGCCTCCTTAGGAGTCCATCACTTTTTTACTATGTGTTCCGTTTCTAGGAGCACACTCTTCTGCATGAGTCCTGGAGCTACTTCAGCCTCTAGTTTTTCTAGATTCCTTTTCAGGGATCTTGGATCGTGCTAGTGCTCCTATGATTATGGGTACGATTTCCACTGGCATATCCCATATCCTTCTTATTTCTATTTTCAGATCTTGATACTTATCCATTTTTTTCCCTTCTTTCTCTTCAACTCTGGTGTCCCATGGTATTATGCGACATCAATGAGTGATACTTTCTTCTTGACTTTGTCAATCAACGTCACGTCTGGTCTGTTTGCACGTATCACCCTATCCGTTCTGATACCATAGTCCCAGAGGATCTTTGCCTGATCGTTTTCTATCACTCCTTCAGGTTGGTGTTCGTACCACTTATTACTGCAAGGTAGCTGATGTTTCTTGCACAGGCTCCAGTGGAGGGCTTTTGCCACTGAATCATGCCTCTTTTTAGTACTGGTTCTGTGCAAGTGCCGGGCATTTCACTTGCTATGTGGTTTATGATTTCATTTTTCGTATTGCACTTCCTACATATGGGAGATATGTTATTTCCGTCTATCGTTCTTTGAACATATCTGGTTCTTAGGGCCTGATCTTGTGCCGCTGTTATCATTCTTTCAGTTTCCTCTTTAGCTCTCCCCTCTATAGCCATTGCCAATTGTCATCGCTGGCTAGTTCTTTAGTCTGTCTCATGTATTGTCCGTGCATTGGTTTGTTGTGCCAGTCTCTGTTCTGTCTGTCTTTCTCCTGTCTCTGTATATTTTCTGGGTCTTCGTCTACTTTTATTAGTCCCTTCTTCCCATGCACTCTTTAGCCACTCGTCTTCACCGGTTTTCAGATATTGCCCCAGTGCTCTGTTCTTAATGTTGACGCAGTCCTCTATACTTAGTAGTCCTCTCCTCCTTTCCTTTCGTGTTATGTATAGTCTGTCCGTATTTGCTCTTGGGTGTAGTGCTTTGTGTATTTTCATATGTTTCCTGGTTTTCTGATCTATGCTGCGGAGTTCTGCCTTCGTCCATTCCACTATTCCTGCGCTATATCTGATTACTGGCACTGCCCAGTGTTTATGGCTTTTATCATATTTCCTGGCGTTGAGTTTTGACTTGAGTATCGCCTTGAGTCTCTGCATATATTCTTTCCTGATCGTTTTGTCCTTCATCTCTTGGTGTTTTATATCCCCTCCTTCCATTATTCCCAGGTATTTGTATCCTGTCTCATCTATGTGTTTGATGTTGCTCATCTGGTAGCTTTATCCCTTCAGTTCTCGTTACTTTGCCTTTTTGTATGTTGACTAAGGCGCATTTTTCTATTCCAAACTCCCTCCTGATGTCCCCAGATACAAACCCCCCCCCCACCCTTACAGTCTGGATTAGGGTATCTATTTCCTTGATGCTCTTACCATACAGCTTGATGTCGTCCGTGAACATCAGATGGTTGATTCTGTTGCCTCTTTTCTTGAGTTGGTACCCGGCATCCATCTTCTGTAGTACTTTTGTCATGGGAATCATGGCTACTACGAAGAGTAGTAGCCATTATTATTATTATTATTATTATTATTATTATTATTATTATTATTATTATTATTATTTCATTGTACAGTAAGTTCCAGAAGTGAAGCGACAAATCTCAGAATTGATCGTACTTCTTTAGAAAACTCGTGGGGTTGCCAGTTAGTATATTTTATTCACTTATTGTCATCCTATTTATCTGATAATACGTATCAGTGATTAACTGTATAAAAACGCAGAAAGTATTTCCCCAGTTGAATGATCAATGTTAGTTCAATAATTGTTTATTAAAAGAAAAAAAAAGAGTTTCCCCAAAGAAACATCTGCGGCTCTCAAAGTGTGATATCAGGTGTTCACATAGGGTGGCAGCAGGAACCGAGTGCATAAGCATTGGCCTAATATTGTAAATTAACTTTCTACTTTTATAGCGTTATATCGAAAGTTATTATGATTTATTTTGATAAAGCACAGAGAAGTTTAGCATCCTGATTAAAAGAAATATAAATAAGACACAAGTTGGTGTAAAGAAAAAAAAAAACATTGGTTACATGGTTAGGCCTATTTCAAGAATCAAGGAAATATATTTTCCAGCTTGTTAGCTAATAATTTCATCGAATTTCTCGATTGTGCAAATTTTTGCATGCGGAATTGCGTTCAGGGTCGCACCAAACAAGTATTTTCGTAGGTTTCACTTATTCTTGTCCATACGATCCGGAGTGTAAATATGCTTGGCGAGCATTATTTTATTCGAGTATCTCCTGTTATGCTCTCTCTCTCTCTCTCTCTCTCTCTCTCTCTCTCTCTCTCTCTCTCTCGGGACCTTTTATCTAGTCAAGAATAACCATAGGTATGTTTTAAGAATCGAGCACTAGCAAGGCCATCTAGAGGAGAAGGCCTGGTCAGTGGGGGGTTGACGTCAGCGGAGTAGGTCGACTTGGTCGAAGCCCTCAGGCTAACAGGACAACTGACCATACAACCTCTCTCTGTTCCTTTTCCATGGCTTAATTAATGCGTTACAACTTCTTCTTTTTTTCAGTTTCACCCTCCTCTTGAAGCTGATTTTTTAAAAATCATTTTTGTTACATACAAAATCGTTCTTCTGACACCTTGGTGCTTAGGGTAATCATCCCTTTCTTAAACAGCTAAACTTACTGTGGTCTAGTTTGGGCATAGTGAATAACCAGAATCATTCTAACACGATTTTATTATAAAAGAAAATCCATTAGCAAAAATAGTAAAAATTTCTAACAATTTTAAATGAACTAACATGCAATTCATTTCACAATTACCAACACACCTTATCTTACTGTGTATTTTCTTTTCTTTCACCCCTGACGCATTTGACATATTTGTTTTTTTTATTTCTTGACTCTGTCAGTGTTTGCAATTTTCTCTTTTCCCTTGTTTCATAAGCTAATTCTCAGAGAAGATATTGTTATGTTTTGAGCAGTAGTTGTTTAGAAGGACTATTAGTTGCTGACCATATTATCATTTTCTCTAATTTTTCTGAATTATGACCAGCATCACATGAATCCATTGGAAGTAGTGCTTCATCATCAGCTAATTTGTTGTACGTCAAGACACTCCCCACAACTCTCTGATTAGCAATTTTGTGAAAAGACTCATTCTGGACCATTTTGTCAATAACAATGTAACTGTACATAACAATATTTGTGACTACAGGATTTGGGTACATCAGGAAGCCTCTGCTGATACCACAAATATACTTGTAATTTTCATGCACATCATTTTCAGTGTTGCAAGTTAGCATGCACATTCATTATTGTCCACCATGTGTGAATAATCTTTATGTAGTCTGCAACAGTAGAATAGCATGTTAAGACATGTTTCTTGCCAATACTCAAACGTGCTTCCACAACATAAATTCATTACAAATCTGCATGGCCAATTTTACATTTTGCCTTTCCAAAACTGATGGGGAGAGTGCTTTTACTGATAGCTTATATGAATGTTTCAGTAAATATTCTGCTTCATAGGTGTACAGTTTTTGCAAAGTTTTAAAATGAGCCAACTGAGTTTTGTGATTTTCATAATAAACTCCATCTGATGAAAATTCAGGATACCTCACTTTGCTTTTTCTTCATCACTATTTGGGAATGAAAACACACTCACTTTCGGTCTATTTCGGTAATTCCCTTTGCAGTTCGGTACACATCACATAAACGGCATTATTGCGCAGTTCCAGGTGAATATTACGGGTTAATATACAGTAAAATTTTCCGAAATAACAGCAGAAAACTGGAAAGAAATAGAGCGCGACCTCTTCATTCAAAAGCGGAAAGCACCACTGACTTAGCACTCCCCCAACTGACCTGGCCTTCTCCTCTAGATGGCCTTGGCACTAGGCCTATTTGATCATTGCTCCGGGTGCTCCTTTATGTATGTGGTGTATATTATATATTATATATATATATATATATATATATATATATATATGATATATATATATACTATATATATATATATATATATATATATATAACACATATATATAGTATAATACTATATATATATATATATATATATATATATAGATATATATATATATACTATATAGGTATGTCTATATATATATATAGATATATATATATATATATATATATATATATATAGTATATACAATATATATATATATAATATATATATGTATATACTATATATATATATACTAGAATATAATATATATATATATATATATATATATATATATATATATATAGTATATATATATATACTATATAATATATATATATAATATATATATAGATATATATATATAATATAGTATATACATATAATATATATATATATATATATATATATATATATATACTATATAAAGTTAATACACTATATATATATATATATATATATATTATATATGTATATACTATATAATATGTATATATATATATATATATATATATATATATAATATAATCCCCAAAAAAAACTCATAAATGTTTCTGTTATACTGGATCGAACTGATTACTGGTTGTCCGTGGAAATATGAATTTGGGTGATATTACTCATTATGATACGCCCACTTACGCAAATTCAGTCTTAAATTTCATGGTTGGGATATGATTCGAAGAAGGTAAAAGGTTGAAGTGAAAAAGGTGGAGTTAGTATTGTGGGTAGAGGTAGAGGTAGAGTGGGGAGGGGTGGTTTGGGTCTGTCGTCTCCCTACTTAACCAGGTGGTGATTTTACGGGTGTTCTGGTTGCTTCCGACCGTCTTTCTTATTTCTTATATAGCGAGTCTGTTTCCCAGGTGCAAGGACAGGTCCTGGTGTCGGTCCTGAAGGTTCTATCTTTGCCTAAATAACAGAAGTGGCCCTACATTGTAAGCCTTGCAATGGCCGGAAACTTAGGGGGCCTAGTCACCTGAAGGTAGCAGCAGCAGTCAGATCCTTTCCCGAAGATGGTTGTTTGTATGCTCAGTCCTAGAAGCTAGAATCAGAACTACCTGCCACCCCCAACTTCTCTATTGAATCTAGGTGCATTCATGGGTTGATTATGTTAATGTCGCGGAGATTTTCCCTTTACGTACTATTGATACTTGCATGTTTTTATGCATTTTCGCTAAATAATTGATAATAAACACTATGATATTAAATATTTGTTTCACATTGCTCGAAATATACTTTGGTAATGTTAGTAATCCTGTGTTGAACGAGAATTTCAATTTGTTTCGTTTCTATAGTTTGAAGTAATTACTATACTTTAAGATAATTACTATTGCCATAATTTTTCCTTATGATTGTTATAAATATATAGATTTGATATTTGTGCATCATATGTTAGCTTTATTTCACTTGATAGAGCTTTAAACTGTAGAAAAAAAAACATGTTTTTCAGCTACGAGTTGTAGTTGCCAGTTAGTGAATTTCGAACGAAATCCTCTGAAATTTGTCGCTCCACTTCTGGAACTTACTGTACGTAATACAAGAAATGGGGGTATCAGCAGAATGATGGTTTATTATTATTATTATATTTATTATTTATTATTATTATTATTATTATTATTATTATTATTTCACTTTGGGATACAGGCAATGATAGTAGAGCTTAATCTTCTCTTTAAGCTTGGTGTTTGAGGTACAAGCAGTAGTGATAGCAATGGTAATAGTATGAGAATGATGGTTGTAGTAGTGGTGTTGACAACTGGTTTTTAATCAAAATTAAGGGCAGATTGCAAGAGCGTGTGAAAAGTATATTTTTGTTTAAAGTTATTTACGCATTTGTTTATCAGTGACAAATTTACTGAAGAAATGATTCATAATAGAGAGGCGAAAGGCTACTTGTTGAGCTTTGCCCATTGCTTCGTTGTCCCTATTATCAACAATCTTTAAGCACTTTGTACTCGTTTACTTGTTTGTTTGTTTGTCTATCTGTTTTTGCACTTAGGGTGAAACAAACTAAGCTTCTCTTGAATAAGATTTTATAACAGAATGAATGTCGATATAATTTTCATATGTCTGTGGCACTTCTGGGTTCAATTACTCGGTAATTTGTTCGGGAATTAATCTAGTTTGTTATTTGCTTTCTCGGGAATAAACCAGTTTAACTGATATATGGTAGCGTGGTCCTTAACAACGCAAATAGGCATTAAAAAAATCGCCGCTTCTAGAGAACCTATCATGTTGATCCGTAAATCTGGGCCCAAATCAGTTTATGATCAGCATTGAGGGCAACGGAGTAACCTTTGACTAAAACGTATGTAAAATACCCACACTTATTACTCGGTATTGTATAGTTATTGTTATTGCGTCTGCTTTAAAAAGTTTTGTTATTTTCCTACTTAATTCATTTTTCAGCTGTTACGTTGTTTCTCGGTTTGCTGTTTGCTTCTGATGAAACAAACTCGATGACGCAATACGTGTTGTGTGGTTTATTGTGGAAAACTGACTAAAATGTAGGCCTCTTCCTGGCAAGAGGTAATCGTAGTTCAGGGAATCCGAATGCAAATAAGTGATCCTTTGAGGTGGGGAATGGGTAGGGTTGGGTTGTGGGTGGGGGTGTGGGGGGTATGGATTATATTTTAATACTTCCCAGGTATCGATATGAAATATGTGAACTTGGAATATGTGCAGTCGGTCACAGTCACAATTCCTCTGGGAATAAAGTGAGATCCTTGCCGTAAAGTTAACAATCAAATCCTACGCATATGACCATATTTCAGCAATAAGTAAAAACGTAGACACATCGATCCCTGGAAGGAAGAACTCCATTTCAGGATTATGGCCACCAGAACTATGCGTTTCGCGCAGAAAGATAAGACCTCCTGTGATTCATGGTCTATTAAATCATGGAAGTGGCTTCCAGGACCTGGAATATCAGAATCAATAGCCTTATTTTGTCTGCACTGAAAACTGTGAGGCCCAAAGTGTCATTCGATGTCGACAGAAAGACTTGGAACCATGAAGTCGAGAGAAGTAATTTATTCATAAGACTATTTAGAAATAAATACACCATTCACATATGGAAATAAAACATAATTTTTTTTTTTCATTTTCTACGCAAAAATATAGTAGACTAAAATAAGATAAATAATGATAGCAATAAGAAATCTCTCGTGAATCGACCATGCAAGACATTTTAGGAGAGGTCGGTATTAAAGGAACTGAAATGTACAGATAATAAAGCCAGTAATAAGTAAGGATTAGTTAATATGGAAGTTTTGCACTAATAATATATGATGAGGAGTGTAAAGAATTAGGTAACACGGAGGTTTTGTCATTGTAGTGAGACCAAAGAAAAAACAGGAAAATGTGTTCGTATATGAAGGAACTGAAATGTACAGATAATAAAACAAGTAATAAGTAAGGATTAGTTAATATGGAAGTTTTACACTAATTACACCATGAGGAGTATAAAGAATTAGGTAACAGGGAAGGTTTTGTCATTGTAGTGAGACCATAGAAAGAACAGGAAAATGTGTTCGTGTGTTGCTTTGACTAGATGGAACTCATACGACGGTTAGAAACTTAAAATATTGCGCAGGTTACAGAATGTTACATACTTTGGGATCAGAACTTCTTAGCTACCACCACTTTAGGAAGGCAGATGACGCGAGGGAGAAGACCAAACGCCACAAATAGCATCATTTTACGTAGGCGTATTATGCCAACTACGCAGCAGATAATCAAACAACACAATTATAAGGTTTTGTGTAAATGTCTTGGATTAACCTTTACAAAGCCTCGGTAGCTTGACATTCCTTAAACTATCTAGAATAGAGAATGACCAGTTTTTCCAATAGACCACTAATTAACAAAATGTCATCTGCTAAGGAGGTATCTGTTTTACTAACCTTAGAAAAATATCTTACATTTCTATAAAACTGTAATATTGTATTAATAAAACTCTATAACTCAATCGACAATAGGAGTTTTGGAATGTAAATTGGGCCTTTTTGAGCTTCCACAAAATAGGGTTTTAGCTTGATTTTTAATAATAATTTTAAAAAAATGTGAACTAGGAAGGCTGGAAGAATGAAATAGACCTATAGCATAACTATTGATATTAGAGAGTATCAAAAGTGACTGTGTGATCATAGTTACTATATCTAGAGTTAAAAAAAAATAAGGGAATAAAAAATGTTTATGGATAAAACTGAGACTGTCAATAGCCGACGCTTCAGATAAATAAATAAATAAATAAAAACTATTACAATGCACATTGAAAGTTTATGGATAAAACTGAAACCGTCAATAGCCGACGCTTTAAAAAAAAGAAAAGTATTGCAGTGCACATTGATATAAAATCGAGGAACAAACTGGCCCCAAAACTAGAAAATGACGAAACTTTTGAAGTGAGAGGGGGAGTCATCAGAATGGAAGCTTTATACAGGACATTATCAGTAAATCCGACGTTTGTTCCTTGAATTCCAGCTCTCCCCTGAGGGAACTTTACTTTGGTAACAAAGAGGTGGAATGAACATTTGTTTTATGCCATTTCAATCCATTTTGTTTATGCATAATTGACGAAAAACCAGTAATGATTTATTTTCATTTTTTAAGCGATGTAGTATTTTCATTTTGCAACAAAACTGAGAAAGTAAGCGCCTCAGTGGCGTGGTCTGGTCATTTCTTTTGAGAGAAAAGATGGAAAATCAGGGTAACTTTTTTTTGTTCCGTAAAATAAAACTATTGCGTCAGCTTCGTCTTTCCGTCCGAACTTTTTCTGTCCGCCCTCAGATCTTAAAAACTACTGAGGGTAGAGAGCTGCAAATTGTTATGTTGATCACCCACCCTCTAATACTCATACATACCAAATTGCAGCCCTCTAGCCTCAGTAGTTTAGATTTTAATTAAGGTTAAATTTAGCCATGAACGTGCGTTTGGCAAATATATAGCACAGGCCACCACCGGGCTGTGGTTAAAGCATCATGTGAAGCGGCTCTTACAGCATTATACCTAGACCACTGAAAGATAGATCAATTTTCGGCGACCTTGATTATACGCTGCAGCGAGTGTACAGAAAACTCGATTGCGCTGAAGAACTTCGTCTAGGCAGCTTGAATGGTTAGGTAATAAGGAATAAGACGCACCTTGATAGGAAACGTCTTCTAATTATTCTCTCTCTCTCTCTCTCTCTCTCTCTCTCTCTCCTTGTAAGATTTTTAGTTTCGTCTAAATACCGAGGTCACATTCTTTTATATTATAAAATCTCTCTCTCTCTCTCTCTCTCTCTCTCTCTCTCTCTCTCTCTCTCTCTCTCTCTCTCGTGTTGGGGTAGTTGCTTAATGAATAGGGTGAACTGTATCTAATTTGTAAATAACTAACCGGTTTCATTCTCTGACGTTCACCTAAGATGGTCAGGAGAGAGAGAGAGAGAGAGAGAGAGAGAGAGAGAGAGAGAGAGTAATACTCTAATGACTTTTCAAGTGTTCTGAGATGTCTCGACTTGAATCTAAATCGAACTATTAATTCAAAATTATTTTCACCTGCTGTCGCAATATATAATCTATGTAACTTACTGTGCAAAGTCATGTAGATTACGTTGAACGCAGATCATTTCATTTTCGCCATATTTTAATTTTTTTTATTGATTTTTTTTCTATTTTCTCTCTATTCACAAATTACTTCCACCGGGCGTTTCAACAATTAATTTCTCTAGTAGCATGTTTTATGAATTTCGTTATACATAAACCATTCAGAGTTCAGTGAATTTTCTTTATTCCAAATTTATTCATCTTTTTTTCCCATTTCCAGTTCTGTACGACATGCAGTTGCTCGTTTCTTACCGCGTATATTTTATTCAGTGTGTTTTCCACGGGTCATGCATTTTGCATTTTGTGGGAGCTCATAGCGGGCAATTTTTTTTATTCATTTCCATCTTTTATATTTCACTGTCTCCAAAGTTTTATGACTCACATTTCACGTTACAATTGATTGATGCTTCGACAAATTTAGAAAAAAAAAATACGTCAAGGTTCCTGAATGAAAATAAGTAAAGAAAATATACATTGCAATTAGTGGGAACTATAAAGCGATGAATCTTGCATTTTCTTTTTCTTAACTGGACTTTTTGGGGTGTTTTTGAATAATAATATAATAATAATAATAATAATAATAATAATAATAATAATAATAATAATAATAATAATTAATATAATAAATACATATTAAGAAAAGTGATGGACTCCTAAGGAGGCAGGATGCAACCCGGAACCCCACACTATAAATACCACCCAGTAGAACTGGAGGACTGTGATAGAGCAAAAAAAAAAAAAAAAAAAAAAAAGGAGTGTAATCATTATGATATTTTTAAGGTAATATATTAATAGTTAATGATACCAATATAATAGACTGCAATATTGCTGTTGATAAATTGTAGTTACCTAAAAAAAATGAAAAATAAAAATAATAATTTACGTTCTAATACGTAAACGGTATTTTGGGGGAAATGTTTCCAAATGAAAAATCAGTGAACACAAATATACGATTGTTTGATTAATTTAAACCGAAAACTGATTCATTTACGCTCACCCTTGTTTGACCTGGGGTCGAAGATTCATGAATTTTGGATGAATGTGGTTTATTTTAAAACGAAAGTTGATTTATTGTTACTGACAATTATTGAAGAGTCGGTGTTTTATTTGTGAATGAAAGTAGAACTTTTATTAATAATATTTTATTATCTAGGAATTCTGATAAACTGAAGAAAAATTTGGTTTAATTTCAACAATTTCTTGAAAAATTGAAGACTATGGCTGGTAAATGCAAAATTAAATTCAATAAATGTCAGCTATGTTTGCTGAATGTCAGCCAATTCCCTTTTGATTTTCAGCCTACTTTTGATGATTTGATAAATTGCAGCAAATATTGGTTAAATTTACAACAATAAAACTGACATCATTAAGTTTGATGTTATAACCACAACTGATTGTTGTGTATTCAATTGCATGCTTATATAAACAGTTGAAATTACGTATTCCCATAAACGCAGGCAACAGAATGGGAGTGGACCGATTCCCTCTTTTTATCATAATATTTAGCGGTTATCTTTCCTTCTATGCGTGACTGCGCCGCTGTCATAATCAAAGTTTTTTTCGTCCTGCGAAATGGATATGACTGGAAATTCATAATTTCTCTCTCTCTCTCTCTCTCTCTCTCTCTCTCTCTCTCTCTCTCTCTCCTCTCTCTTTCCATCATGTTATCCTCTAGTTATTTGTCGCGATTACTGTAGGGTTAATGATTGCATTACAGAAGTTATGCATTCACACAAATAAATATATATATATATATATATATATATATATATATATATATATATATATATATGTGTGTGTGTGTGTGTGTGTGTCTGTGTGTGTGTGTGTGCGTGTGTGTGTATATATGTAAGTAAATTCTTCTGTTAAAACAAGATACGTCTCAAGTATTAAAGGACCATTAGAATTCTGGTTTGATGCTAAGGACTATATTTCGGCGAATTTACTCCCACCCTTATCAAGTACTTGATAAGGGTGGGAGGCAGTCCACCGAAATATAGTCCTCCTTAGCTTTAAACCAGAGTGTTTTAATGGGGTCTTTTATACTTGATATATAATATATCTATATATATATGTGTTACATATATCGAGATACAAATGTCCTTTAATATATTATATTCGCGCTATCCTCGGAATTAATATATTTTCATATTATGTTTAACACGAATTAGATATTAAAGGACATTTGTAGCTCGATATATGTATATGAATCACGGTAATGTGATATGCCTTATATATGTGTTAGTGTATGCATATATGTATGAAGACTATGACAGCTTCGAAATGATGTGGATATACAATGAATCTAAGCAATTCCAGTGCGTCTGAGAAATCAGTTGGAATAAGCAAGAGTATAAGCAAAAAAAGAAACTTCACTTCATGACTTGACACGAAAAAAAAAAAAGAAATAACAGCGAATGCAAATGTTCGAATGAAGAGAAAAGCAGCGATGAAACGAAAGCTTTCTTTAAAATCCCCTCTGCTAAGCTGCCGTCATCATGAGCGAATCATGAAGAGGAATAATCGGATGTTATAGCATCCACCCTGACTCTTTGGCCTCCGTGAAAAATCTGTTAAAGATTCCGATCTCTTGAGAGCATTCAGCGACTTCCAAGTTAAAAATCCTTTTATCTGAGAGCCTTCAATTTACATAATTACATACCTGGCTCTGCAAAGGGAGTTTTCTGGGGGGTGAGGGGGCGGGGACCAAACCAAAATGGCTTTGAATGCGCTCTGTCAGAAGTCTTTCTCACAGCTGGAATGGGAATCGTTTTCAGAAATATTCATTTATAAGTTGTTTAAATTTCTCTCACGCCACATTGTGTCACCCTCTACTTCTCTTATCAAAGGCATTCATTCTAAGAAATGTCAATTTACAAGTTATGGAAATTTCTCATGCCACATTGTCACCCTTTACTCCTCTTTTCAAAGGCACTCATAATAAGATTGCTGTTATACAACTGTTTCATAGAAACAAACATTATATTTCAGCATCATATTACTGACTACGCATTTCAATCTCACGACCGAGTTTAATCGCGAGTTCTACAGAATCACTCGTGCATTCTTAATCAAAATACTAAAATCGTGCTGGTAAAAAAGTTAAGTATATCTTAGTTCTACCAGACCACTGAGCTGATTAACAGCTCTCCTAGGGCTGGCCCGAAGGATTAGATATTTTGACGTGGCTAAAAACCAATTGGTTACCTAGCAACAGGACCTACAGCTTATTGTGGGATCCGAACCACATTATATCGAAAAATGACTTATTGTCACAAGAAATAAATTCCTCTGGTTCCACGTTGGCTGAGCCGCGAATCGAACTTCGGACCACCGGATTGGTGGCCGAGCACAAAATCCACTCGTGCTGGTAATAAATGAAACATTTCATTGCTGATATCTTTCGCGTTCGGTTAAAATTGCCTGAGTACAGCTCTCGTGTAGGAGAGTTGCAGAGACCCACATCGACCTTAAGTGAGAACTACACGACAGGAGATTGGAGATGAGCAGAGATTTCTAGACATGAAAGCAAAGGAGAGATATAAATGACGGAATATTGCAGTTTCATTAGTGTCCCAACGGCGTTGCAGACACTAATGATAATGATAATGATTATAGAATTATATATATCAATATATATACACATGTACAACATATATATATGTGTATATATATATTATATATATATATATATATATATATATATAATCATATGATTCTCTTTATCATATACATTAGGATTGGCGGCTAGTATATCGACTAGTTACAATAGGCAATCCTGTTTTGACCGGTAAAAATTAATTATAACTCGTCACCAAGACCGAAAGTTAAAAAAGCTGACTCCAGACCCCAATTGCCCAATATGGTTCCGTACCCCCTTTGTTTAAGTCCACTGAAGTCCTATTTGTTGATAATATAACTTAACTTTATTACATACTTTAGGTATGAATAGTTAGGAATAGAACATATAAGAAAATCAAAAGCATTTGTACGTTTATATTTGTTGTTTTATTACAAAATATACGCATGTATATAACGACACATTAAAATCAAGTATATACAAATGTCCATACCTCCAGGGGTATGGATACCAGCCCCCCACCCCCCCGCCCCCGCCCCTATTAAGAACCCCTGCTATAGAAGGTAGGTCTCGGTAGTTGTAAAAGATTTGTGATATAAGTTTTATCAGCGGACACGAATGAAACCAGTGTAATAGATTTATTATTTCCAATTTCATTCTATTCTATTAGTGATAATCAATACAAGATTGGCGTCATAATGACCAAGTCACGTGTTTATTGCATCGGTCAGAATCTATTGGGGATTTTCTGAAGGAGGTAACGAGTAAAATTCGAATGGATGAATGATTGCATATTGCTTATCACTGACGAAAAATTTCTGCACAATAGCTGATATGAATATATAATCACTGAGTCAAAAGTGAAATGTCACTCAAAGGTCATAAAATGGTGTAGTAGTGAAAGATCAGAGTTTGATTTCAATGTCACTTTCAACAAAGTTAATGAACTGATTCCTATTTAAGTAATATCATAATTAAAAATTGGATTTTGCCAATATATGTCTGTCCGTTTTAGGCGGATCAAAAATTTTCCAACAACTTTGTTTATAATCAAACGTTGAAATGTCATGTCACACATATACACACACACACACACACACACACACACACACACACACACACATATATATATAATATATATATATATATATATATATATATATATATATATATATATATATATATTAATATGTGTGATTAATACATAAAATTCTTGGATGAATTTGGCTCCGCTTAAAACTGACTGAAAGATGTAGTGTTCAAAATCCAATCTTTCACTATGATGTTGATGAGATAGAAATCAGTTCATTAACATTGTTCAAAGTGACATTGAAATGAAACTCTGATCTTTTCCTACTATAAAATTTTATGACCTGTGAGTGACATTTTACTTTTGACTCAGCGATTATAATTTCATATCAGTTATTAGGCGGAATTTTTGCGTCAGTCATATCCGATTTGCAATCATTCACCAATTCGTATTTTATTCGTGACCTACTTCAGAAAGATTCCCCATAAATGCTGTATTGGTTATCAGTAATGGAATTAGAATGAAATTGGAAATAATAAATCTTGTTTTCTTGGATTCATTTGTATTTTCTGATAAATATATTTCAAGAGTATTTCATGACTGCCGATGACTAATTTCTAGCAAAAATTCTTCACGTACAAGTTACGTTACAGACGATTGAATTGTTTTTTATTTAGAGTACGACAGGTTTCAAACCTGTTGCTGTCACTATCTACAGCTAATTACTATTTTGTACGCTATTGTTTATATAATTCAATACCAATAAACTGTTGTTGATGTTTAATTTATTAATATGTTACTTTACTTTTCTGACCGTTCGCCTTTGAATTAACCTAAGATTGATTTTGACTTGCTATTAAAACAACATGAACTATTTTAAATTGTTGATATAGTTAACGTTAAATGCTAAATGAAAAATGTACCCGCCATGGATTGATCCCGTGTCCCTTATAGGTGAAGGGAGTACACTGGAAATTCTTCATTAGCTGTCAAAGACCATCTCATGTGACGAATTCAAGATTCAACTTTGTTCAGAAGGTTAACTCATAATACACTATATTCTTTACCATATATCACTGTCTTTACCTTCAACATAATTATCTCACCGTCTCTTTCACGTCAGGAATTCCAAAAAAATAAAAATACTATACACTGTACACTCCTTTTCATCTTCACCATTGTTCCTGAGAAAAGTCCTTATGAAAAGAAATCCGAGTGGGCCATTCGCTAATCCTATGACTGGTTCCACGCGAAATCTTTAAACTGGCAGATAAATAAATAGATAAGTTAATAAATAAATAAATAAAATAAGTAAACAAATAAATAAATAAAAATATAAGCAAGTAAATAAATAAATATATGAATATAGAAATGATAAAAAGTTCACATATCAACGATGAATTAATTAATTGATTAATAAATTAATCAATAGATGAATAAGTAAATAGATAAATAAATAATGAATATCAACAATCAGTCAATTACTTAATAAAATACTTAACTATTAATTAATTAATTCGTTCTTACGTTGCTTATTTCCTTGCTGGCTTGCTTGATTGCTTGCTTGCTTTGCTTGCTTGCTTGCTTGCTTGCTTCCTTCCTTCCTTCCACCATTGGTTCCATCTCTCTATCTTCCATTCTCTTCTGAGAAACAGAAACTTGTTGCATTTGTGATGAGGGAGCATAAAACAAATACTTTTACTTTCAAGTAGCGCATTTTACACTCGTTCTCAATGGATTATTCGCAAAAGAGTCTTGCAATTCTAATAAACATCTGCGGACTGATAACCTTTACAAGTTTAATGACTATTGGTAAGTTCTTTTTTCTGACGCGGAAAAAATTGTAAGATGGTTTTTCGAAACTGGCAAATGGCGAACAGTGGCATTGGGGATTATTCATAAGAATATATTTTTAATAATCTATTGGATTACCCTTTGGGAAATGGAGCAGGAAATCTAGAGATGTGTCAGTATTATACCAGTACTTTACTGGGCAGCAGTTGTGCAAATATGAATCATTCCCACAAATTACTGCGTGGGCAATGAGAAGTGTCTTATTTAATAATCATATCAGTATTGATAATAATGTGTAGTTATATGTATACATATGTACATAAATATTACATATATATATATATATATATATATATATATATATATATATATATCGAGCTACAATGTCCTTTAATATCTAATTCGCTCTACCTCGAGGTAGAGCGAATTAGATATTAAAGGACATTGTAGCTCGATATATGTATATGAATCACGGAAATGTGATATGACTTATATAGCTTGGCTACGTGCTGTCAAAAGCACTACAAACACTACCGGAGTCGAGGTGGGTTGATGTTGTCTCCAAACCAACTAATTACCTGCGCGCGAAAGGTATATGAGGGTGAGAGGCGACGTGAACTTTTAACCTCTCGCGGTGGTGTAGTAGGAAAAGCTTCACTGACGTTCCTGGGTTTGAAAGGATCCATAGGTTCGCGCCCTGGTCCAGGCAAATCTATTACCGAGAAAAAATTCCCCTTCGGTTAAGCATATATGAAAATATATTAATTCCGAGGTAGAGCGAATTAGATATTAAAGGACATTGTAGCTCGATATATGTATATGAATCACGGAAATGTGATATGACTTATATAATATATATATGTGTGTGTGTGTGTGTGTGTGTGTGATTGTGTGTGTTTGTGTGTGTGTGTGTAATATATATGTACATATGCATACATACATACATATATACATACATATAGCTACACATTATTATCAATGTGTATATATATATATATATATATGTGTGTGTGTGTGTGTGTGTGTGTGTGTGTGTCAATGACATCCCCTAATATCTGTTAACGTGCAGAAAGTATGTGGTTGTTTGGTATTCAGCCCAAAGGCGCTAGTTTGGTTCTGTTATTTTTAATGAAGACACTTGTTATCCATAAGTACATGCACCGTTTCTCCTGACTCCCAGTTATGGCATTAAAATAATACGAATTCAGAATTAGCAATACTCTCGGAATTATACCAGTTTTTATGCACATAGCCACATTACAGGGCTATGGTTTCTTTCGTTTGCTAGCTTGCAACTGATGGTCCAAGTTCGAGCCGCGGAATAGGAAGTCATGTATTTACGTTTTCAGAGCGATGCAACATTAATTTATTGACTTTTCAGTGAGTTAGGCATCTGGGTGTTGTGTGTGTGCGTATATACAAACGCACTATTCACTAACCTACCAGTTTTAATGTATATTATTATATCTGTGCATCTATTCATTTTTTTTTATTACATCCCCCAGTGAAGTTGGAGGCAGGTTATGTATGTTTCTTTTTTCTGACTGTTATCGTTAGATTAATTATGTTCCGCCAACGTTTAAACTATAGCTTAAATGAATGAGCATTTGATTAGCTTTCTTATTTCATCTCATTTTCAAGAAGTAAAAAAGTAAGTGAAAATTTTAAAAAATAGTCCTTTATTTTTAATCATAATAAAATATGTGCATTTTTCCTTCGAAGGATTCTCTAATGTTCAAGAGGGTCTCATAAAGTGTGTGTAATTTTAATAACCACAATATCTTTTCAACTTCAAAAGAGCATTGTAGTTATTACAATTCCATAATGAAGAGCTAAACGTATATAATAAAGTGCCTTGGTGTTGGAAGAACCGCGCAGCCTGTGAGGAATCTGTAATTGGGAATTGATCCGGATTCCGTTTTTTTCGCCTTAAATTTCTACAAATCGTCATGACCTTTCTGTGAAATGAATTTCTAACGAATGTTAACGCCGACTGAAAACAGTGCCAACGTAACAAAGGGTAGACAGACAGCCTGCCGGAAAAACATGCGGGGGTACCATTCTGTTTCGTAACATAACGTGGCTGCGTTTTATTTCTATTTTTTTCGAACGATTCTGTCTCCCCCCAACGCTTCCCCCCTTCCCCCCCCATTCCGGTGATAAAAAGTACTAATGGCTTGGATATGATATGCGTATTAAAAACCGTAACATCCTATTCATTTATTCTATTTCATAAAACCGATTCATAAACAACGGCAGAGTTGATAAGCGCCTCAGTGGCGTGATCGGTATGGTCTTGACCTGCCACCACGGTGGCCGCGAGTTCGATTCTCGGGCATTCCACTGAGGTGTGAGAGACGTATATTTCTGGTGATACAAGTTCCCTCTCGACGTGGCTCGGAAGTCACGTAAAGCCGTTGGTCCCGTTGCTGAATAACCACTGGTTCCATGCAACGTAAAAACACCATACAAACAAACAAAAAGACAAACGGCAGAGTTGATAAATCGCTGTTCTTGATCTAATCAAACGAAGTATGCTAGACAATCTGGAATAATGCCAGACCTAACCTGCTCAAAAGATGCCCGTTTTTTGCCATGCCCTAAGGGTTAGGTAGGTTAGGTTAGTGTAGCTCTAAAATGATTATTAAGGATAATCTGGGTATTGGGAAACATAATGAGATTATTTTCAAGGGGATTCTATGGCTAGTTTTTGAAAATACGGCGTCCCGCTTTTTTCATGGAAAGGGTTCGGTTCTCTCTTATAGTTCGGGGGTATGCAGCAGCCGTTAGCCCGAACTCTCCCCCTCCACCCACCCCTCCTTCGTTACGCCACTGTATAATGTGTTACAAGGGACATCAAAGCTTAGATGAAGAGTAACTGTTATGGTGCATCAGTGGTTCCCAGACATGGATCTGTGTATCCTAAGCTCTTTAGAATTTATATGGATGATCTAATTTAAGTAAATAAAAAAATGGAGTGGATTCTATTAACAGGAGGTGAAGAATGGAGTGAGTATTATCTTATGCTTGCTAGGAATAAGATCTTCACTGTGGATTGAGCTATGAAGTTGCAGTGACTGGCGAAAGACTTCGAGTTTGCAATGAAGAGAATTAAAAGATGATATTAATGAATAAGGATATAATGCTGAAAAAGATTAGGAAGAAGAAGCACTGGATCTTAATAAAAACGATTGACGAATGAAAGTGGCTGATCTCTATACTCTGTTTTTTTCCATCTGTCCATCCGCCTGTGAGGTTTTGCATGGTAACACTGCGTCCCAGGCTTTAAATAGCTATGCTGTGTGCAAGTTTTAGGCAAATAAAAGTATATCTGGGCGTAGATTTGCAACTGAAAAATGTTTTGATAATTTACTGTATGCGAATTACACCGTTAATATTCGAAATAGGATATTATTATTGTTGAATGTAAGCTAAATGTAACTATCTAAAGCCCGGGACGCAGTGTTACCATACGCAAACACCACACGCGGGTGGACAGATGGAAAAAAACAGAGTATAGTGACGTTAGTGAGTAATTTATGAAGATAGATTTTATATGCAAAGCCAATCACTAATTAGGCTATGGTAATGAGGACAGTAGCATCTCAGTGGAGAGTAGGTATAAGGTGTTGTTGAGCCAACTTGCCTTTTAGGAAGTTGAGTGCATATGTTGAATTCAAACGAAATGACAGAAATGGAAACGGGCAAAGTAAATTGTTTACAATTTTTCCTTGAAAGCAGTAGAGGATTCAGACCAAAATACGGCTGCTTAGATACTCAGTATGTTGGCACGTTAGTGGTTTCATGGCTTATACATGATCACATATGAATTTGACTGCTATTATTATTAGGAATTGTAAATTTGGGCTGAATTACGTGTCAGCACTTATTGATCAGTAAAGCCCCTAATTTACAAATAAACTGTTTTTGTTCATAGTATTTTGTACTTCCACTACTATTATTAAAACTATGATATATCGTACTGAGTAAACTCCAAGTTTCTTCCTTTCTTAAATCTTCCGTGCAATATGAATTCTTGGTCTTCTTTCTCTTGAAGCTTATTAAACGCCACAACACGGGGGAAGGAAGTAGGAGGGGCGAAAGGGGAAGAGGGGAAGGAAGGGGAGGGAAGAAGTGAGGGTGTTGTTGGACATAGGAGAAGGAGAGGAAAAAGATTACTATAGCATTTGCAGTTGTTGGCATGATGGGAATTCCCAGCTTCGTCTTTCTCTGTGGAAGAAGGAGGCAAGAACCACTGCCATAAAAGAAAACCTTGCAATACGAAGAGAAATAGCCGCCCTATTCTCTCTCTCTCTCTCTCTCTCCTCCTCCTTCTCTTCCTCCTCCTCCTCCTCCTCCTCCTTCTTCTTCTTCTTCTTGTAACTCATACATAAATATATAAATAACAGATGTGATGGGCTATATATGGTACTAACGTATATTTCAATATTTAAAAATAAGATTTTTGTGTGGAAATATCATCTGAAGCTCTCTCTCTCTCTCTCTCTCTCTCTCTCTCTCTCTCTCTCTCTCTCTCTCTCTCTCTTTTCTATTCTTCTTTTTCTTCTTCTTCTTCTTCTTCTAGCGCATACATAAATACATAAATAGCAGGCATGTGCTGGGCTATTTATGGTACTTATGTCTATTTCAAAATAAGGTTTTTATGTGGAAATATGATCTGAATCTCTCTCTCTCTCTCTCTCTCTCTCTCTCTCTCTCTCTCTCTCTCTCTCTCTCTCTCTCTCTCTCTCTCTCTCTATCTTCTAACGCAAACACGCTTCTATAAATAGCAGATATATACTGGGGCATGTATGAGCTTCGGTGTATTAAACCTGTCACAGTTATATATTTCAAAAATTAAATTTTTCCATGGAAGTATTATAGCGTCTCTCTCTCTCTCTCTCTCTCTCTCTCTCTCAGGTTATATCCACGTCTCCCTTGGTTTTTGATGTGGAACTTTAAGGTAAATTTGACTCAGGCCAAGATCTCGTTGACGATGCAAAACTCTTGAGATAAGAAAAAGAAAAAGATATTCTCATCTTTGACCGCAACTTGCCCGCGCGCGAGCACTCCCTTGTTCTTTGGCGCATGCGCGCTCTACAAAGCAGAATGGTGTACAAGACACATAACAAAAGGAATGGCATTCCCGTCTTCTTATGAATACTAATGGCATGCGGCAGGCGAGGAATTTCTCTTTGCTTTGAGGTGTGATGCCGTTAGGGTAATGCAGCAGCCGCCATGTCTATTACTGGAGGTATAGCGGTGTGTGGGTGTCATTTTCTCGCTGCCTCTCTGTCTCTCTGTCTGTCTGTCTCTCTGCTTACTCATGCCACTATCTGTTTGTTTTGGCTGTCGGTTTTCTCATGCCACTGTATGTATGTTTCTCTCTGTATACTCGTGACACTATCTGTCTTCTTGTCTGTTTGCTTACCCATGCCACTATCTGTGTGTCTGTCTGTCTATACGTTCCACTGTCTGTGTCTACTCATGCCGCTGGCTGTCTGTCTACTCATGACACTGCCTATCTGTCTCTTTGCATGTCTGCGTGCCTGTCTACTCATGCCATTGTGTCTCTGCCCGTCTAGTCATGCCACTGTCTCTATATTTATCTGTCTGTTTGTCTACTCATGCCATTGTAAACCTGTCTGACTGTATGCCTGTTTGTCTATCTAATCATGCCACCGTCTGCCTGTCTGTCTTGATCATGCCACTGACTGTCTGCCTGTATGTCTGTCTCCGCGTACTCATTCCAGTGAGCATTATTGTTTCAGAATTCTGTTCTGCAAATCATGCTTTTATCCTCTTCTCTTAATTACTTGTCCAGCTTTTAGGAGACGGGGAAATTAATATCGGTTTATTAACATCATTTAATTAAAAATCGGTTATTTGCTGCTTAATATATCGCGCAAGTTCCTAAACAGCATGTAGGAGAAAAGGCGTGAACAAGGAATTAACGCCACGGCTTTGTAAAAAGATAAAATGAAATAGAATACAGAATTTTAAAAAAAAGTCTGAAAATCGTTGTAAACCTTTGCAATCTGAAGGTCAGAATGATATGCCAAGCAAGCAGGGTAATTTACATATCTAAAAAAAAAAAACTTATCGAGGATGGGGGTCATAGGCAAGGCGTGGAATTTTGAAGATCGTTTATGGGACAATTTCTGAGAAATTATTTTCATGGTTAGATGAAAAAGAAGAACATTTTCTTTCTTGGCAGTTAATCGTTTGTCCACTTATGCTTATTTTGAAAGAATTCGTCTGATCTGTTCGTATTTTCAATTTTCACTTTTAGAGAGAGAGAGAGAGAGAGAGAGAGAGAGAGAGAGAGAGAGAGAGAGAGAGAGAGAGAAAATCCCACATTGAAACCAAATTTAAGCTGAGTCCCCAACCTCCTTTCCTCAACCTCTTCACGACATCATTAAGGTGATAAGGATGACATCAGAAGGAACTTCATTATGACGACTATTCAAGGCCGTATTTTGTTCAGAGTTTTCTTATGTGGACCTTCTTATTGGGTACCATCCACACTGATTGTTCCTCTTTTGTGGGTTCCGCTATGGTATTATTATTATTTTTTCTACCACCTTCCATATGCACTTGCATGAGATTTATTCATCAAAACTATGTTTTTTTACTTTTCTGTAAAAGGAAAATATTTAGGAGGCTTTCTCTGTACGTCCGCACTTTTCTGTCGGCCCTCAGATCTTAAAAACTATAGAGGCTAGAGGGCTGCAAATTGGTATGTTGATCATCCACCCTCCAATCATCAAACACTCCAAATTGCAGCCCTCTAGCCTCAGTGGTTTTTATTGTATTTAAGGTTAAAATTAGCCATAATCGTGAGTCTGGCTACCACCGGGCCGTGACTTA